>NC_042630.1:1498739-1706239 GCF_901001135.1 Rhinatrema bivittatum
CACTCTCATTCCCCACTGACAGCTCCAGATGTGACCCTCATAACGCCCCACCCCCGAGGGGTCACTCAAGTCACAGGTCAGCTGGAGCCAGGAGCCCTCTCGGATCAGCCCAGTCCGGCTGGAAGACACTAAAGTTAAAGAGACAGTGACTAGCACACGTCCTCCTCCCTCCATCCTCTCCTCACCCACTTCCTCCTTCCCTCCCTCCCGCCCTTCTAACTTGACTTCCTTCCTCTCCATCCTCCCTCATCTCCTCTTCCTCCTACTGTCTTTATACCCCCCCTTTATCCTCCGCCTCCCTTTCAATCCCCTCAGCATCTCTTCCTGCTCCTCTTCTCCTCCTCGTCTCTTCCCTCCCTCCCTTTTCTCTCCCCATCATTCTGTGACCCTCATCGCATTACCTTTCATGGTCACCAGCGTCACTTTCCTGGTGAGGGTCCGGCCATGGAAGGTGAAGGAACAGTGGTAGAGTCCAGCATCTCCCTCCTGCACCCCCGAGATCTGAAGAGAGAAATTCTGCTTCTTTCCCTGTAGTGGGGAGAAACGGCTGGGCCAGGAGTTTGATCCCGGGATGGCTGGATCCGGGCTGGGGAGACTTTGCATTCGACTCCAACTGACAGCGACTGCCCCTGCACCAACATCTGTGAAGCTGCTGAGGTGGCAGGGCAGCTCGCTGCTGGAGCCCACTGCCGCGTAGGTGGTGGAGGGGTTCGAATCCTCCTGGGAAAACCCTAGGCAGAGAGAGAAAGACAAGAATGGACTGAGTGAGAAAAGAAAGAGATGCAAAGAGGAAGACAGACAGATGGATGGATGGACAGAAAGCCACACCCCTACCTATGAAAAGGCAGCACTACAAATATCCAGGGCCATCCATTGGGGGGGGGGGGGGGGGTGACCCCTGGGCTTCATATTTTAGGGAGGCCCCTGCTGCCATGGTCGCCCCATTCTCAACTCTACGATTTCCTCTCGGCTTGGGACAATGTGGAAGGGTCTCCCTGCAGTTGATTCGTCCTGGTACCTGACCCCTCCTAAAGTCAGCCCTGCAAAGATTACACCGTCCCTAAATGCCAGTGCACCTCCCACTGGGAACAGAGAAGAAGCCAGACTGCGACAGATCCCTACCACCCTGCCACACACACAGAACAGGGCCAGACCCACACCAACTACGGGAGCACAAATCAGAAAGAGAAACATGCAAACACTGAATTTGGAGAGGGCAAGAAGTCAGACTCTGCAGAGAGGAGAGGCGGGAGTGCATATACCCAGGACCTGCAGGCGGTAGGAGGCAGAGGTCTTCCCGTTCTTGTAGAGCAGCTCACACCGCCAGTCTCCCGCGTCCTGCATGGAGAGCGGCTCGATGGTCAGCTCCTTCCCACGCAGGACGATTGTCCTGGAGAGAGACTTCTTGTGTCCCTTGTGGTACCAGCGCACCTCCTCCTCCTTCTCTGGGTCTGTGCTGGCACAGGTGAGGGAGACCCTGTCGGTCTGGGGAAGACCACCCGAAGGCACTGCAGTGACTGTAAAAGAGGAGGGGGCTTCAGTTCCCAGTCTGTCCTATTCAGAGTGGTTAGGAGGAAGGGATGGCAGAAGGAAAGAGACAAGACTCCAGTGTTTACTTCAGTCCATCTGAATCATTACCCACGGAGACAAGACTCCAACGTGGCTTCTATAAGATAAGTTTAAGAAGCAGAGGAGAACAATTAGACAGCTAGGATAGCTATGGATATCAGAGGGTATTGTATACGTTCCTCACAGCTGCCAGGGCCCTCACACTGGCGCAGGATGCTGGTGATCCCAGGCCTGGGTGAGGTGCAAAGGTGCTATGTGACTTCAGTATTTTATAGTACACAGTAAACCGGCCCATGTGAAATTCTGCCCGCTATAATGGCCCTGGCCATTAGTGGAAACGTGCATTGAATGAAATAGAAGTCTGTAGGTGATCCTTAGAGACTGGGAGAAGGCATTTGATCAAGTTAATGGTAAATGCTGTGGTCTATCCCGGCAGAATTAGGAGGCACAGGGTATCCAAGTTACATCAGAGTTTATATAACGAGTACAAGGTAATATCAGGGAGGGGTGTGCCAGGGCTCTGTATTGCCATGGACATTGATAAAGCAAAGCCCGTGCAGGATGATACAAACAATGAACTACTTTTAGCAAATGGCTTAGCTCTGATAGCAAAATATGAGTAACTTCAGTGCTACCTGAAGAAGCTGAACCCAGTGTAAAGAGCACAAGGAGCAGTCCAGACCCCACAGGTGTGAATGTACCAAGAAACAGACAACTCAAACTAATCCCTGACTTTAAGGGTCCTGCACTGACCTCAATAAAAAGTTGAATAGTTAGGGAGAGAAATCGACTCAGGACAGAGGGTACCCTGGCTCCAACCCAAATCTATACCTAGAATCTCATCATGACTGCTTCTCTAGCAAAGGTACCTTATCAGCGTCAAACACGACATCTGTCATCAGCCCAGGAACAAAACTAACAGCAGACCGAGATGTGAGGAGAAGCCATTAGGAACGACTCAAAGAAACAGAATCAGGAACTAAGCGAGGTTTACAATCCTACAGTCTATCAGGCAACGACAAATTATGTGGCTTGACCACTGTATTCCACACCTGTTTACCCTTTCACAATTGCCCGGTGGTGCAGCTGGCTCCTGGGCTTTGCACTTGCTAAATTTGGCTGTGAAGTTGCCCTGTGCTGAGTGTGTGCACCATTCCCCAATTCCATCCAGCACAGCCCCTGGGAATGTCCCCACCTAACCCGGCTAAATGAACACAACCGTGTGGCTACTTTTCAGTCATTTACATTTGTAAACTGCTTGTTTTAGATTGAGCATCCAAAGCAAAGTGGGGCACATCACATCGACAAAGCATAAAGATCGAGCATGTCACATGCTGGAATTTGTTGCCAGAGGATGTGGTTAGTGCAGTTAGTGTAGCTGGGTTTAAAAAAGGTTTGGATAAGTTCTTGGAGGAGAAGTCCATTACCTTAATCAAGTTTACTTAGGGAATAGCCACTGCTATTAATTGCATCAGTAACATGGGATCTTCTTAGTGTTTGGGTAATTGCCAGGTTCTTGTGGCCGGGATTGGCCACTGTTGGAAACAGGATGCTGGGCTTGATGGACCCTTGGTCTGACCCAGCATGGCATATTCTTATTTCTTATTTCAAGAGGTGGAAAACACCAAAATAATGCGCAGATTACGCACGCATTACAGAAAGAGACTTAGCTGCACTAGCAGAGCACTCTCTGCCCAATACCCAGGCATTACCTCCGACTCCTCACCCCCTTCACACCAGTCCCAGGTCAGAAACAGGGAACAGCTCTGTTTTCAGTGGCCGAATTGGATTCTGCTCTGGCTTCCTTCAGCACATTTAGCTGAATCACGAGTGGGAAAGGTTAAGACGGTGCTTTTAACCAAATCAATTTCTTTTGGAAGCTGTCCTGCCCAGAAAAACACCAAGAGCTTACACTTGTCCTCAACACCCAGAGGAGAAGAATAGTCCTGTAACGCTCAGGGAAGCTTCTCAGCTCAGCAGAGTTTCCTTCAGGCAAATATATTAGAAGAGAAAGTAAAAGGGGCATTAGTGACATTCAGGTTTGCTACATTTGTTATTAAGTTTAGAAAAGAAAGCAGCAAAGGGAAAATCATTTCTTGTGTGCAATTTCAAACCCTTATGAGATCAGGCTGGTTGCAGCTGATTGTTAAGGAAGGATAAGAAGAATGCCCAGCTCTCATCACAGTCAAGGTTTGTCCTCCCCACAGGATGAGGACAGGGATGCTGAATACTCTCTGCTGCTCTAGGGAAAGCTCCCAGGATTGATGGTTTACCTGCAGATGATCTGTTCTCAGTAATATCAGAACGGATTTCTTTGAGTTGTAGAAGGGCTGTGATTACACCGCACCACCCTCCCAAAAGCAAATTCACACAATATTAAAAACTGGAAACCTGAGGTAATTACAGAATTTTATCTCAACAGGTTTTTAAGATGGTTTATGAATGTGCCTGGGTTCCATAATTTATGCTAATCAATCTTGTTGTTTTAATGAATAGAGTTATTTTTACTACATTTTTCTGATTTGATAAGTGCTAAAGTTTTGGAAATTTTCCATTAAAAAGTTGAGCCTGATCTCTGTAGATCAGAAAAAGCCTTTAATAGGGTAGAGCATATATTGTGTATATTTGCTCAGAAATGTAGCACCTACTTTTGTATATGAGTTCAAGTTGCTATATTCAGATATTTGTCTCCAGTTACTGTACAAACACTCAAGTGCTCACCCCATACCCAGAGTTTATAATAGGGAGACATCCTCTGCTTATGCTTACATCGTAGTTTTTGCAACCAAGTGGAATGATATTTACATTATTACATAAGAAGTGCCCTGCTGGATCAGACCAATGGTCCATTGAGCCCAGCATCCTGTCTCTGGCAGTGGCCAGTCTGGTTGACTTGGAAGTACCCAGTAAATCTGAATGGGGAGATCCCTTCCCTGTTAAAAAGCTCCAGGAGAAGTGACAATCCCCATCTGCCTGGCTAATAATTGTTAATGGACCTGTCCAACCTTTTAAACACCACTATTAATTACAGCTTCCAGCTTTCTTTGAGAGCCTTTTCTGGGTTTATTTATTTATTTATTTAGCACTTTTCTATACCGACCTTCATGGTTGAGGACCATATCAGATCGGTTTACATCGAAAGGGGGAACTGTAACAAGAACCATAATAAAAAATAGGAAGAACAAAGTTACATTTAACAGGGGTAGTAAACTTGGAAGCAAAGACTGCTAGCAAGCAAAAAAGTTTAGGAACGTAGTGATTAGGAAATTAACAACAGTTAATGTGTCAGGTAGTCTCTTATTCAGAACTTGAAGTTAGAATGGAGATCCTTAGTTCAAAGGGGGTTGACACAGATCTCCATCCTGTGGGCGAGTGACAAGTTATTGGCCCTTCTGCTGTCCCAGGACTGGGATGGGAGTGCTGGTGTCTCCTAAGCAATGGAGCATTACATGATGCAGGCCTGGTAAGGTGTTCAGGAAGAAGTGGCAGGGAGCTGGCTGAGGTACCACTGGTTCATTATCAGTGCTCTGGTACAAGAACAAGCCATACTGGGTCAGACAGAGGGTCCTTCAAGCCCAGCATCCTGTTTCCAACAGTGGCCAATCCAGGCCATAAGAACCTGGCAATTACCCAAACACCAAGAAGATCCCATGCTACTGATGCAATTAATAGCAGTGGCTATTCCCTAAGTAAACTTGATTAATAGCCGTTAATGGACTTCTCCAAGAACCTATCCAAACCTTTTTTAAACCCAGCTAGAATAACTGCACTAATCACATCCTCTGGCAACAAATTCCATAGCTTAATTATGTGTTGAGTGAAAAAGAATTTTCTTTGATTTGTTTTAAATGTGCTACTTGCTAACTTCATGGAGTGCCCCCTAGTCCTTCTATTATCTGGCAAGTTTTCATCCTCTGAAGATATTCAGAAGCTGACAGTTGGCATTCTGGAGATAAATACCATTGGCTCAGACAAGTCTAAGGAAGGAGGTCAGGGTTTAAGTGATGCCCTAAGCAGAATGGAGATGGAGAGAGGTTGTGTTTGCCTCCCTTCCTCTCTCTCCTCTTGGTCACACCTTCCCTCCCTGTCCCCCTCTTCTCTCTCCATGGCAGAAAAGGTTTGTCCTGTGTCAAGTCTTTACCTTTGGTAACGTGCAGCAGCACGAGACACTGCACGGAGAGCCCTCTGTACTGTACATGCCCTGTGTACAGCCCGGCATCTGTGTACTGGACTGGCTGGATGTAGAGCGCGAAGTCACCTTTGTGGAAGAGAGCTTCTCGAATCATTGCTCGCCGAAGCAAGAGCTGGCCCCTCTTTATCATGCCACTCTGCTCCAGCAGCAGCATGGTCCTGATGGGGAGAGAGAGCAGAAGGCACAGGGAGGTGACTGAAATCCTTCACACAGCTCCAGGCTCCTCTGCACAAGGGGATGCCCAGCCACCCCTGACCCCTCCTCACTGCTCGCCTACCTGTGACCAGCACAGAGGATCCCCAATGGGAAGGTGCTCAGCCTGCGTGATATTATTGCACAGGGATGAAGCTGGGCACACCGCATGGATAAGCAGGGCAGACTCTTTGGGGCTGCCCTGCTTATCACAGACTTTACATAGATTTTGAAAGGGAAAAGGTTCTGTTTGGGAACGGGCTCTGAAATGTTACGTGGACAAACCTGCCCCCGTTATAACACACACATGTAAGTGCTAGATCCTACCCAGCCCTGGCCCCTGGAATACCTCTCCTATCTGCACAGAAACGTCTGTGCCCAGTGGCCCCGTGTGCATAATTTTATGCACACATGAGTCAGGCAATTTTCAAAGGCCTCATTTCCACATTTCCCTCACAGAAATGGCTCAGAAATTTCCCTTCCCATGTCTGCAACCTCTGCCCCAGGACCCTTGCACCCCAGCTTCTCACCTCCCCTCCCGGCTCCAGCGCAGGGACATTCTCCAGTCTTCTTTCTGTCCCTGCTCAGGCAGGTGACATGGGAGGGCCACAGACGTTCCTTCTTCTGCGAACACCGAGGCTATGAAGGGGGTCATGCTGCGAGCTGCGGGAGGGAGTGCATGGATCATCACAGAGAGGCATGAAAAATGCAGGGGTGGGAGGACTCTGATGGTCTTCAGTCTTACCTTCTGCAAAAGCACCAAGCCACAGGAACCAAGGCAGGAGGCAGTGCATCCTGCTGAGACTGGGGGAGCCGAGCAGTCTCTTCCACAGCTACTGCATGTATCCTGGGACCAAGGGCTGACCCTGCATGCAGAACCTCTGCCTGTGTCTGTCTCTTTGTGACTGATGGCTCCCTCTCTCCTGCTGGCTGTCTCTCTCTCTCTCTCTGGGGTCTGTGACTGATGGCTCCTCTCTCCTGCTTGCTAGCTGTCTCTCTCTATCTCTGGGGTCTGTGACTGATGGCTCCTCTCTCCTGCTGACTAGCTGTCTCTCTCTCTCTCTCTGAGGATCTGTGACTGATGGCTCCTCTCTCCTGCTGGCTAGCTGTCTCTCTCTATCTCTGGGGTCTGTGACTGGTGACTCCTCTCTCCTGCTGGCTAGCTGTCTCTCTCTCTAGGGTCTGTGACTGATGGCTCCTCTCTCCTGCTTGCTAGCTGTCTCTCTATCTCTGGGGTCTGTGACTGATGGCTCCTCTCTCCTGCTGACTAGCTGTCTCTTCTTCTCTCTTCTCTCTCTGAGGATCTGTGACTGATGGCTCCTCTCCTGCTGGCTAGCTCTCTCTCTGGGGTCTGTGACTGATGGCTCCTCTCTCCTGCTGGCTAGCTGTCTCTCTCTATCTCTGGGGTCTGTGACTGATGGCTCTTCTCTCCTGCTGGCTAGCTGTCTCTCTCTCTATCTCTGGGGTCTGTGACTGATGGCTCCTCTCTCTTGCTGGCTAGCTGTCTCTCTCTCTCTCTGAGGATCTGTGACTGATGGCTCCTCTCTCCTGCTGGCTAGCTGTCTCTCTCTCTCTGAGGATCTGTGACTGATGGCTCCTCTCTCCTGCTGGCTAGCTGTCTCTCCCTCTCTGGGTATCTGTGGCTGCTTTTCTATAGCTGGAGGTGTTGGTGGCAACGTCACTGACTGAGAACTGATGTCACTTTCAGAAAGTGCTGACATCTCTTCCTGCCTCTGAGCTCACAGCAGCCCAGGCTGTGAGAGACTCTCACAGACAGGCTTTGCCAGTGCTTCAGTGGAAAATCTCACATGTCCCTGCACCCGCTGTCAACTCAATTCTGTAAAACCATCTCTTCTGGGCAGGTGGAAATGATGAGACTCTAATGCACCCCACACCACAATCCGGGCTGGTGTCAGTCTTTCTACTGCTGCATCTCTCCCAGTCTCGGCTGTGTGTGTCAGCCCCTTTACTGCTTCCTCTCTCTCTCCCATTCTTGGATACAGTTTTGTCTCTCTCTCTCAGACGCTGCCTTGCTCCTGTCTCTTTCTGGCTTTGCTGAATGTCTCTCTCTCTCTCTCTCTCAGACACTGCCTTGCTCCCCCCTCTGTCTCTTTCTGGCTTTGCTGAATGTCTCTCTCTCTCTCTCAGACACTGCCTTGCTCCCCCCCCCCCCCTGTCTCTTTCTGGCTTTGCTGAATGCCTCTCTCTCTCTCTCTCTAGCGCTTTGCTTTGTGTGTCTCTTTTTCTCAGTTAATGTTTCCCCTTCCAGGCCTTTTCATGCTGGGACTTCCTTTCTCCTCATCATTAGATTGTCAGCTATTTGGAGAAGGGTCTTAGAGCATTGTTAGCATTCAGGTGCTGTAAACTCCCTTGAGCAGCATTTGGAAAGGAGGGACAGAGCCCCCAATACAAAACCCTGCACCTCCAGTTCTGTAAAGGACCCCCCCCCCCCCCCCAAGTCCACAGCAACTCCCCCAGCAACAGGTGCAGATCAGGACCAGGTCATTTCCCCTTACTGCTCACCCTGCAAACAAGATTATTCACATTCTGGGGTCACCTCCCTAACAGCCACACACACTCCTTCCATTACCATCCCTCTGTGACACAACACACACCCTGCAAAACACACACTCAGCACCTATAGAGCAATCCTGCCTCACCACAACAGCACTGCCAGGGCTCTCACAGCAACTCCCCTACCTATGAAAAGGCAGCACTGCACATATCACACTGACCCTAAAACCCCAATACACCTCCTACTGAGCAAAGAGAACAAGTGGCAGATCCCTACACAGAAACTTCATCTAGCTGAACATCACGCCCTGGCCACACACACAGAAGAGAGACAGACCCTCACCCAATACAGAAAAAGGAACCACAAATTAGAAACAGAAACTAACTGGAAACATCAGGGAACCAGAACCAGCCGTGCATTTCCCCTGCACTGTGCAAAATGCAAAGAGAGAAGAGGAAAATCACAGACTTCCCACAAAAGAAGGAGCAGGAAAAACTGCCTCTAATCCTGGGGGAAAGAGGAGAAACAGCAGCGAGAGCAGCAGAGTCTGTGGGATCCTGCCCCCGGGCCAGAACCAGGATCTGAGCAGAGACAATCCGGACCAGCACCAGAACCTGGGATCTGAGCAGAGACAATCCGGATCAGCACCAGAACTCAGGATCTAATAAAAAATAATCTGGACCAGAATCCAGGATTTAAACAGAGACAATCTGGACCAGAACCAGGATTCAGGATCTGATAAAAAATAATCTGGACCAGAATCCAGGATTTAAACAGAGACAATCTGGACCAGAACCAGGATTCAGGATCTGATCAGAAATAATCTGGACCAGAATCCAGGATCCAAGCACAGGCAATTCAGACCAGCACCAGACCTTGGGATCTGAGCACACACAATTTGGACCAGCACCAGAACCCCGGAGCTGTCCTTGGTACTGTCCTTTCGGTACTGGGTAATTTTATCCTGCATTTTAGAATTTCTTCCTCTTTGGGGGAAATGTTCTGGGATTTGTGGGAGCTTCTCGCTGATTTCAGAGAGAAAGTACCCGTGAGGAGGGATGGGCCATGCTGGTCGTTCTGTGCATTTACTCTATTACCTGAGGGAATGAGGCATCTGGCTAGGAGCCCACGCGCTGTATTAGCCGCTCAGAGGAGGAGAGGGCTCCCCCTGTATTACAGAAGAGACCCAGGACCCTGAATCTGAGAGAGGTGGAGAGGGGAAGTGCAGCAGGGTCAGGCAGTACCAGGTTTCTGAGGAGAGACCCATTAACCTATTAGCCAGGCAGACCTGGGGCTGGCCACCTCTACCCTCCCCCCGAAAAGGTCTGCCCCCGACCCAGACTGGCCCTTGTCAGAGACGGGATCCTGGGCTCCACGAGCCCGCGTGGCCCCTGAGCGAGATGTGGCTGATACAGGGAGCGGACCCTAAACCCACAGCCAGCGAGGCTGCCAGGGGCTCATCACCCCTCAGTAACCAAAGCAGGGGGCACTGAATCCCCCCAACCCAACAATCTGAGACACCCAACCAAAGCCAGGGTGAGGAAACACCTCCCAGGAAACTCCAACAATCTGAGACACCCAACCAAAGCCAGGGTGAGGAAACACCTCCCAGGAAACTCCAACAATCTGAGACACCCAACCAAAGCCAGGGTAAGGAAACACCTCCCAGGAAACTCCAACAATCTGAGACACCCAACCAAAGCCAGGGTAAGGAAACACCTCCCAGGAAACTCCAACAATCTGAGACACCCAACCAAAGCCAGGGTAAGGAAACACCTCCCAGGAAACTCCAACAATCTGACACACCCAACCAAAGCCAGGGTGAGGAAACACCTCCCAGGAAACTCCAACAATCTGAGACACCCAACCAAAGCCAGGGTGAGGAAACACCTCCCAGGAAACTCCAACAATCTGAGACACCCAACCAAAGCCAGGGTAAGGAAACACCTCCCAGGAAACTCCAACAATCTGAGACACCCAACCAAAGCCAGGGTAAGGAAACACCTCCCAGGACACTCCAACAATCTGAGACACCCAACCAAAGCCAGGGTAAGGAAACACCTCCCAGGAAACTCCAACAATCTGAGACACCCAACCAAAGCCAGGGTAAGGAAACACCTCCCAGGAAACTCCAACAATCTGAGACACCCAACCAAAGCCAGGGTAAGGAAACACCTCCCAGGAAACTCCAACAATCTGAGACACCCAACCAAAGCCAGGGTAAGGAAACACCTCCCAGGAAACTCCAACAATCTGAGACACCCAACCAAAGCCAGGGTAAGGAAACACCTCCCAGGAAACTCCATGGCTACCCCCTTCCCTTCCTCTGTCATACCTTCATTTCTCCACTTCCTCTCCTTGTCAATCCTTCCCTTCCTCTGTCATCCCTTCATTTCTCCCTCACTTCCTCTCCTTGTCAATCCTTCCCTTCTTCTGTCATCCCTTCATTTCTCCCTCACTTCCTCTCCTTGTCAATCCTTCCCTTGCAGTCTTTTTCCCTCCTTCCCTTCCCCTGTCTCCCTTCAGTTCCTCTCTTTCAGACACTACTTCTCTCTTTTCATCCTCCTTTCCTGCTCTCAACTCCACCTTCTTCCTTGTTTTCTCCCCTCTTCATCTCCCCTGTTCTGTTCTCTTCTTGCCTCTCCCTCCATTCACCTTCCTTCCTGCTCTCCTCCACACTCGCCTCTATTTTTGGGTCTCTGAATCATTGTTCCCAGCCCACCCCCTGTTTATTCCATGCAGACCACCAGTATCCCCCCTCGCCTGTGACTCAGCCCCTCCACACAGCCATCTGAGCACAAAAACCCCGGAAAGTATCTCAGTCCACCCCTCCTTATTCACGCTAAGGCACTTTCAGTTTCCAGTCTCTCCCCCACCTCCTCTCATGGTCGTCCCCTCCCTTCCAGATCCAAGAACCTTTCCTGACCTTAGGCTTTGTCCCTGTGTCACCAAGGTCACATAAATTGGGTTCTGGTGCTGGTCCAGATTCTCTCTGCTCAGATCCCGGGTTCTGGTGCTGGTCCAGATTCTCTCTGCTCAGATCCAGGTTCTGGTGCTGGTCCGGATTGTCTCTGCTCAGATCCAGGTTCTGGTGCTGGTCCGCATTGTCTCTGCTCAGATCCTGGTTCTGGTCTGGGGGCAGGATCCCACAGACTCTGCTGCTCTCGCTGCTGTTTCTCCTCTTTCCCCCAGGATTAGACGCAGGTTTTCCTGCTCCTTCTCTTGTGGGAAGTCTGTGATTTTCCTCTTCTCTCTTTGCATGTTGCACAGTGCAGGGGAAATGGCATTGCTGGTTCTGGTTCTTGGGGTCTGCACTGCCTGCAGAGTCTGGTTCCCTGGGGTTTCCAGTTCAGTTTCTATTTTTAATGTGTGGTCCCATATTTTGTATTTGTTGAGGGTCTGTCTGTGTTCTGCATTTGTGGCTGGGGTGTGGTATTCTGGTAGTGTGTACGGATCTGTAGCAGTCTAGCTGGTTCTGTTTTCCTAGTAGGAGGTGTATTAAGGTTCTAAGGTCAGTGTGATATGTGCAGGGCAGCCTTTTCATAGTTGTTGCTGTGTGAGTCCTGGTAGTTAGTGTTAGCAGTGGTGTAGCAGGTTGGCTCCATAGAACATAAGAACATAAGAAATTGCTCCAGTATCTGGTTCCCTGGAATTTCCAGTTCAGTTTCTATTTCTAATGTGTGGTCCCATATTTTGTATTTGTTGAGGGTCTGTCTGTGTTCTGCATGTGTGGCTGGGGTGTGGTATTCTGGTAGTGTGTACGTGTGTGTTTTGCAGGGTTTGTGTTGTGGCACAATGTATGCTAATGGAGGGAGTTTATGTGGTTGTTACTGGCTGATCTCAGAATTTGAATATTCTGTTTTAGTATGGTGAATAATAAGGGGAAACGACCTAGTTCTCTCTGAAGCCATTGTTATGGGAGTTAAGAACATAAAAACATGAGACCTGCTGGGTCAGAGCAGAAGTCCATGGAGACCGGCATCCTGTCTCTGACAGTGGCCAATCCCTAAACGTAGTTTCAATTTCTAGCAGTTCACTCAAGTGCTGAATCTTCCTGAGCCAGCTGGTTAATAACTATTTATGGACTTTTCTTCCATGAACTTGTCCAAATCCTTTTTAAATTCATCTATGCATCCCCCATCAATGAATTCCACAGCTTGATTGTTCATAGAGTGAAAAAAAATGCTGTTTCCAACTGGATTTAAATCTGCTTCTTGTTAGCTTCTCATGATCTTAAACACCTCTATCATATTCCCCCTCAGCTGTCTCTTCTCCAAGCTGAAAAGTCCTAACCTCTTTAGTCTTTCCTCATAGGGGAGTTGTTCCATTCCCCTTATCATTTTGGTTGCTCTTCTCTGGACCTTCTCCATCGCAATTATATCTTTTTTGAGATGCGGCGACCAGAATTGTACACAGTATTCAAGGTGCGGTCTCACCATGGAGCGATACAGAGGCATTATGACATTTTCCGTTTTATTAACCATTCCTTTTCTAATAATTCCCAACATTCTGTTTGCTTTTTTGACTGCTGCAGCACACTGAGCCGACGATTTCAATGTGTTATCCACTATGACGCCTAGATCTCTTTCTTGGGTGGTAGCTCATAATATGGAACCTAACATTGTGTAACTACAGCAAGGGCTATTTTTCCCTATATGCATCACCTTGCACTTATCCACATTAAATTTCATCTGCCTTTTTGATGCCCAATTTTCCAGTCTCACAAGGTCTTCCTGCAATTTATCACAATCTGCTTGTTATTTAACTACTCTGAACAATTTTGTGTCATCTGCAAATTTGATTATCTCACTCGTCGTATTTCTTTCCAGATCATTTATAAATATATTGAAAAGTAAGGGTCCCAATACAGATCCCTGAGGCACTCCACTGTCCACTACCTTCCACTGAGAAAATTGCCCATTTAATCCTACTCTCTGTTTCCTGTCTTTTAGCCAGTTTGCAATCCACGAAAGGACATCGCCACCTATCCCATGACTTTTTACTTTTCCTAGAAGCCTCTCATGAGGAACTTTGTCAAACGCCTTCTGAAAATCCAAGTATACTATATCTACCAGTTCACCTTTATCCACATGTTTATTAACTCCTTCAAAAAAGTGAAGCAGATTTGTGAGGCAAGACTTGCTCTGGGTAAAGCCATGCTGACTTTGTTCCATTAAACCATGTCTTTCTATATGTTCTGTGATTTTGATGTTTAGAACACTTTCCACTATTTTCCTGGCATGAAGTCAGGCTAACCGGTCTGTAGTTTCCCGGATCGCCCCTGGAGCCCTTTTTAAATATTGGGGTTACATTAGCCAGGGGTTTATTTGTTGCATATAAGAGACCCTTAGCTCTTTTTTTTTTTTTTTTTTAACTGAATCATTATAACCTCTCTTGATAAAGGTGAGCAGATGGAAATCCTTCCAGAATACCAGAGGCACACAGAAAGAGGTTGGAAAGTAGGGGCCAGTTAGTCTGACCTTGGGAAAATGAATGGAGTCACTACTGAAGGGATCTTCAGACCAGTGGGGTGCAGGATGCAAGGCAGCTTAGGTTTTACCAGAGGGAGATTGTGTTAGACAAATCTGATGGATTTCTTTGATTGGGTGACCCGAGAAGTAGATTGGGGGCATAGGCTAGAGGAGATCTACTTGGATCTCAGCAAAGCTTTTGATACCGTCCCACAGTACCTGGATGTAATCCGCTGTGAAGTGCCGAAAAGCGGAATATCCTGAAAATCAGATAAATAAACCCAGGAGGATCATTAATAAATTGGGGATGGCTGCAGGCTGGTGGATTGGATTAGACATTGGTTGAGGGTGCGAGGAGAGAAACGTTATTAGTGAGCGCCTCTGGGGACTGGTTCTGTTCAGTAAGCGATACTGGGGAGGAATTGGTTTGCCGTTTTGTAGATGATACTAAGATCTGCAGCAGAGTGCTTGAAGAATGGCTGAATGCTTGCATTTAAGATTCAGCACATAAAAGTGCAGATTCGGGAACAAACGGTACCTGAATGGGGGAAGTGGGCAAAATCCTGATGTGCTCAAAACAGGGGCGAGAGCTGCAGGTGATTATTTCTGACTCTAGAACTGGCACAAGGTCCTCCTGCAATTTATCCTCCTCTCTTTCAGGGGCAGAGGGACGTTAGGGTTCAGCTCCTCGGCCATACCTCATTCATCTGCCAAAATGAGCCTGCGTCCTTGGAAGCTCATGCCTCAGTCAGTGGCTTACGTTTATGAGGTGCCGCCAGCCTGTTTGTCATTTTAGGTGCCCACGGAGAGCCACAGTCAGCAGAAAGGAGGCGGCAGTAATGTCGTACGGGCATTGGAGTATGGGTCCAGTTCTGGAGGTGATCCAGAAAGAGGGAGAACCTGAAGCACAAGTCATGAGATGGAGATGAAGGACCAGAGCATGGACAGAGGGAAAGGAGGTATATAGAAGCATTCAAATGCAATATAAATCAGGCACAAGAATACTCCAGAGCAGGAAGCCTTAGTATGAGTTGCAAGAGACAGACTCCGGACCCTCAGGGAATATTTCTTTCTGGCTTTTACGTGCCTGGAAGGGCCTCTCGGGCGAGCCGGTGGAGATAAAACAGCAGCAGAACCCAGGGAAGCCTGAGGCAGGCGCAGAGGATCCCTAGGGGGGGAGAAGCAAGGGGAAAGCCAGCGATAAACTGGGCAGAGCTCTTTATGCATGCGTCTCGATTAGCGTGTAAGCTCCGCGGGGCAGGGACTGCCTCCTGTGTGTATCTGTAGGTCTGGTAACATTACACTATAATTAATGCACTCCTCATCTACTGTCAGATTCTCAGTCTGTCTCTTTGCTGGGGGAAGGGAGAGGGGGGCGGAAGAGGTTGGAAAGGATCTCTCACCTCAGTGGGCTGTGTCTTGTTTTCTTCTGGTGATGCTCAAATTTCCAGCCTCTGCCCTGTGACATCACCAGTGCTTCTGCCCATATCATCGGCAAAGCCTTCATTATCAATTTAATATTGCAGGGACAATCCTGCCGGCCTCTATGCGGATCCAGGAGGAGGAGTCATCGTCTGCAACTCTCCCACCATCAAGGAAGTAAGACCCCAGCCTAACAACTCCAGATAGCAGAACTAATGCTTCTAGTCTTATGCAGATGCCATAGTGCAAGTGCTAAGGAATTGCACACTAATTGTTAGTGCAAGGGGTGAGGGATTTCATGCTGACTGCTAGTGCAAGTGATGGATTGCACACTGATTGTGAGTGGGGAGGTATTACACAGACTGCTAGTGCAAGAAGTGAGGGATTGCACACTGATTACTAGTACAACGGGTGATTTCATGCTGGCTGCTAGTGCAAGTGATGGATTGCACACTGATTGTGAGTGGGGAGGTATTACACAGACTGCTAGTGCAAGAAGTGAGGGATTGCACACTGATTACTAGTACAATGGGTGATTTCATGCTGGCTGCTAGTGCAAGAAGTGATTACACATATTGTTAGTGTAAGGGGTGAAGGATATCATGCTGACTGCTACTGCAAGGAATAAGGGATTGCACACTAATTGTTAGTTCAAGGAATGAGGGATTGCACACTGATTTCTAGTACAAGAGGTGATTTCATGTTGACTACTAGTGCAAGGAGGGATTGTACACTGTTAGTGCAAGGGATGAGGGATGTCATGCTGGCTGCTAGAGCAAGGATTTCACACTGATTGTTAGTGCAAGGAGTGAGGGATTACACACTGTTAGTGCAAGGAGTGAGAGATTTCACACTGATTGTTAGTGCAAGGGGTGAGGGATGTCATGCTGACTGCTACTGTAAGGAGTAAAGGAAAACACACTAATTGTTAGTGCAAGGGATGAGGGATGTCATGCTGGCTGCTAGAGCAAGGATTGCACACTGATTGTTAGTGCAAGGAGTGAGGGATTCTACACTTAGTGTAAGGAGTGAGGGATTACACAATAATTGTTAGTGCAAGGAGTGAGGGATTGCACACTGATTGTTAGTGCAAGGGGTGAGGGATTTCATGCTAGCTGCTAGTGTACGATAATGTGTTTGGATACCTGCAGTAACCCTTTTCCAGCTCATCCCAGTGTTAAGATTTCACACCATTACACCCGGTGACACTTATAGTATACCCAACAGAGTCGCAGTACACCAAACTCCATCTGCCTTACACCTAGTGGTGCCTCCAGTCGTGCCCGGTTACACTCCATACCTGCAATAGCAAGGGTCTGTGAATGCTGATGGGAATTTTAAGCCGAGGTCAGTGAGAGGCTGGTGAGCAGCAGGGCAGGCAGGCAGTGCCGGTGGTCAGCTAGCAACTGGGTTACATCTTTCAGACTTCTCCAGACTCCCCTCATCTGGGTAATTATCTGCCATCCAAAGGAGGAAACCCAGCAGCAGATATATGCACCCCAGATAAAAAGTCACTTTTCTGCCCCACCTCCCTAAGAAGGCAATGAGAGCAAATCCCTGGACCAGGGAGGGAGTAGCTCCTTACCTAAGCTTAGAAAGATCCCATGAAAAGATTTAGTGCGTTCTCTGCTATCCACATGTCCCAGGACAGCACTGGCAACATGGAGAAATCCCCCCAATATCTCTTTCCTCACTTGGTATCCTGGTTTCTTGCTCTCTCTCTCTGACTTTCTATATACACACACACACACCCCCTCAAGCACTCATATACACACACACACACACCCTCAAGCACTCACACACACACACACACCCTCAAGCACTCACACACACACACACACCCTCAAGCACTCACACACACACACACACCCTCAAGCACTCACACACACACACACACCCTCAAGCACTCACACACACACACACACCCTCAAGCACTCACACACACACACACACCCTCAAGCACTCACACACACACACACCCTCAAGCACTCACACACACACACACACCCTCAAGCACTCACACACACACACACACCTCAAGCACTCACACACACACACACACCCTCAAGCACTCACACACACACACACACCCTCAAGCACTCATACACACACACCCTCAAGCACTCACACACACACACCCTCAAGCACTCACACACACACACATACACACCCTCACACACACACACACACACACCCTCACACACACACACCCTCACACACACACACTCACACACACCCACACACCCACACACACACCCTCACACACACCCACACACCCACACACACACCCTCACACACACACACCCTCACACACACACACCCTCACACACACACACCCTCACACACACACACACACCCTCAAGCACTCACACCCTCACACACACACACACCCTCAAGCACACACACACACACACACCCTCAAGCACACACACACACCCTCAAGCACACACACACACCCTCAAGCACTCATATACACACACACCCTCAAGCACTCACACACACACACACCCTCAAGCACTCACACACACACACACACACACCCTCAAGCACTCACACACACATACACACACCCTCAAGCACTCACACACACATACACACCCTCAAGCACTCACACACACCCTCAAGCACTCACATACACACACATACACACCCTCAAGCACTCACACACACATACACACCCTCAAGCACTCACACACACACACATACACACCCTCAAGCACTCTCACACACATACACACCCTCAAGCACTCTCACACACACACACACACCCCCTCAAGCACTCACACACACACACCCTCAAGCACTCACACACACACACCCTCAAGCACTCACACACACACACCCTCAAGCACTCATACACACACACACACACACCCTCAAGCACTCATATACACACATATTTGTATTTTAAATAGTTTGGATCACTTTGAAAATCAAGAGAGGGAGAAGTGGAGACAGAGACCGGGGAGATAAAGATCTGGAGAGTGATCAGAGCCAAGATTAGATCTAGCAAGTGATGACAAAGTTCAGATTTCCTGAGCACACAGAAACTCGAAAAGCCACAAAAGATGCCTTGTTTACAGAGCTAAAGCTGTGACTTTCTTTTTTCCTATTTTCAGCACAAAAGCTTGAAGATGTCCAGTAAAAAACAGCAGCAAAACAGTGAGACCTTTCCATTAGAATCAGCATGGAAGGAAGTGCGTGGGGAGGGACAGCTGACGCTCAGGGAGCACATACAGCACCCAACAAGGCAAGGACCCCGGCAGAAAGGAAGGGATCGCTGCCAGAAGCTGATGCAGACGGGCATTAAAGGCTTTCCTGGGCTTCAGAGGGAGCGAGCCTGGAGCTGGCAGGGGTCCCACGCCCTGCCACTGGGGTCAGAAGGGTGGCTGAGCTGGCAATGCTTCTCTTGTTGGCTGTGCTGTGCTGTTACTGACTGGAGGGTCAATGGCCCCTTCCTCTCTGCCTCTTTCGTTTCCCCTCTCACCCTCTGTCCTCTCCCACTCTCTTCCAGCCTTGCTCCCGATCTGCGCCAGCCTGCAGGCTCTTTCCCCTAGGCTGACCCTGGCATCCTTCCCCCTGCGGGCAGCCGGCGCCTCCTTCTGGCTGAAGAAGATGATGAAAGGGTTGAAGATGGCGCTGCACAGGATGAGGGTGGAGGCGAAAGGCACAGTCCAGTAGGGCACGGTGCAGCTGGGGCAGTAGAGGAAGAGGCAGTTGAGGGTACAGTAAGGGATCCTCAGCAGTGCGTACACCAGCACCGTTACGGCCATGGTGGCCGTGATCTGCCGCTGCCTGTGCTGGGAAATTCCCTGGCAGGCCACCCGGGACCGGCGGGCACGCCCCACTCTCAGGAACATCAAGAGGTACAGCAGGGAGAGGACCAGCACGGGGATGAGGGTGCAGATGAAGAAGAGGACGTAGACGAGGTAACTGAGGTTGAGGACCACCAGGTACTGGCAGACCACCTGCAGAGGGGCGCCGGGCTCCGGCCACGCCACTCCGCTGCCATTGGCGTAGCTGGCTAAGAGGTTAAAATTGTTGTAGCCCAGCACAGGAATGTAGGAGAAGGAGATGGCCAGGGCCCAGCACGTGGCAATGTGGATGCAGGCCCGCGAGCGAGTCATCGATGAGGCGCACCTAAGGGAGACAGACGGAGAGAGGCAGAGAGGTAGGAACGAAGGCACAGAACACACTCTGCTAGCCAACAGCCTTTCCAGCCCCTGCACTCCCTGCATTTTCCTGGAGTCTCCCCTGGTATTTTCAATCCCTGCGCTCTCTGCATTTTCCTGGAGTCTCCTCTGGTATTTTCAATCCCTGCGCTCTCTGCATTTTCCTGGAGTCGCCCCTGGTATTTTCAATCCCTGTGCTCTCTGCATTTTCCTGGAGTCTCCCCTGGTATTTTCAATCCCTGTGCTCTCTGAATTTTGCAGGTCTCCTCCGGTATTTTCAGCCCCTGCACTCTCTGCATTTTGCTGGAGTCTCCCCTGGTATTTTCAGCCCCTGCACTCTCTGCATTTTGCTGGAGTCTCCCCTGGTATTTTCAGCCCCTGCACTCTCTGCATTTTGTTGGAGTCTCCTCTGGGATTTTCAGCCCCTGCGCTCTCTGCATTTTGCTGGAATTTGCCTTGGTATTCTCTTAAGAACATAAGAAATTGCCATGCTGGGTCAGACCAAGGGTCCATCAAGCCCAGCATCCTGTTTCCAACAGTGGCCAATCCAGGCCATAAGAACCTGGCAATTACCCAAACACTAAGAAGATCCCATGCTACTGATGCCAGTAATAGCAGTGGCTATTCCCTAAGTAAAATTGATTAATAGCCATTAATGGACTTCTCCTCCAAGAACTTATCCAAACCTTTTTTGAACCCAGCTACACTAACTGCACTAACCACATCCTCTGGCAACAATACTTCTGAAAAATTGGTGGTAATGGAAACAGGAAGGGGAAACCCAGTTATTAGAAGTTAGAGGAGAGGTACTAACAGTTGGAAGAGTGGAAGTGAATGTGAGTGTGTGTCAGAACTGCACAGATGAGCGTGAGTCAGAAGTATGCATGTGAGTGTGAGGGAGATTTGGAGATGCAGAGGTGAATTTGAGTGCGAGTTGAAGTTATGCAGGTGAGTGTGAGTTGGAGGTGCACAGGGGATTGTGAGGGACAGTCAGAGGTGTACAGGGATGTATGAGTGAGTCGGAGGTGTGCAGGTGATTGTCAGGGAGATTTGGCGATGCACATTTGAATGTGAGTGAGAGTTGGAGTTATGCAGGTGAGTGTGAGTTGGAGGTACACAGGGGATGTGAGTTGGAGGTGCACAGGGGATTGTGAGGGACAGTCAGAGGTGTACAGGAGTGTGTGAGTGAGTCGGAGGTATGCAGGTGATTGTCAGGGAGATTTGGCGATGCACATTTGAATGTGAGTGAGAGTTGGAGTTATGCAGGTGAGTGTGAGTTGGAGGTACACAGGGGATGTGAGTTGGAGGTGCACAGGGGATTGTGAGGGACAGTCAGAGGTGTACAGGAGTGTGTGAGTGAGTCGGAGGTATGCAGGTGATTGTCAGGGAGATTTGGCGATGCACTTTGAATGTGAGTGAGAGTTGGAGTTATGCAGGTGAGTGTGAGTTGGAGGTGCACAGGGGATGTGAGTTGGAGGTGCACAGGTTAGCGTGAGAAGCGGAGGCATGCCGTTGAGATTCTAGAGGCATCAGCTTACCTGGCAGGCCAAGTGAGCTTGTACCAGCGGTCCATGGCGATGAGCATGTGATGCAGAGAGGAGACCAGCAGCCAACAGGTGCTGGTGCAGGTCAGCCACAGGCAGGGGTAGAAGGGCAGCACCAGCTGGGCATTAAAAAGCATGACCATGGGGAAGCAGTAGAGCCCAATTCCCAGGTCCGAAAGCACCAGGGACACCATCACCAGGGTGAGGCCATCCTTCTCTGACCTCCTCAGCAGCAGGCGTAGGATGAATGCATTCCCCAACACGATAAAGAGAGCAAGAGTCAGGCAGATGGGCAGCGAGACCCCCAACAGCACACGGTAAAAAACCATGGCCATCAACCTCTCCTGCCCTCCCTCCACCTGCCACCACTAGCCCTCTCCCCTTCACTATTCCTCTCTCTTTTCCTCCTCCTCCTCCCCCTCAAACTGATCCCTATTCCTGTCCCTTTTCCCCCTTTGCCCTTCCTCTCAAACTCCCTGTATCACTTCCCCAAGCCCTTTCCCTTTCTCCCTGTATTCTGAATCTGTTTTACTTTCCCTCTCTGTCCCACCATGGACCTCTCCTTGCACAGCCTCCTCCCCTGCATTCATACATCACTATAATTGCATTAATAACCAAGAAATGTGAATTAGATGGGGACAGTGACAGCTTAATGCATGTGGAACGTCAGGACCTGGAGCTAAGCAACGGAGACACAGACGGAGGAATCTTCTCCAACCGAGACACCTGATGTCCCGTCAGTAAAAGAAGAAGATTGATTCTTTGACTTCATCTTCCTGGGCATTGTCCCTCAGTCACACCACACACACCCCCAAAGTACACCTGGAAACCTCTGGAGAATGGCAGCCTCTCCGCAGGGAAGAGAAAGCCCTTCCCTTATCTCAGCTCCTGGCTTTTTTTTCTTGTTATGCTGTTATCCTTTGCTTCTCTGCCTCCATCATGGCTCTCCCTCGTCTGTCCCTCCACCCCCTCTTCATCACAACATCTCTCCATAATGTTCCTCCCCATCTCCATCACTGTCTCTCCCTCCTCTCTCCATCACAGCCTTTACCCTCCATCACGTCTGTCCCCTTCCTCTCTCATCCCTCTCTCCATCATTGCCCCTCACCCCCCCCACCCCTGCTATGCTCTATCCACCAGAATCTCTGTCCTCCTTTCTCCTTCACAGTCTCTCTCCCCTTCTTCTCATTGCTCTCCCTCCCTCTTCCTTTCCTCTCAGCTTTTATCCCTCCTCCTGTCTCTCACCCAGAACTCTGCTCTCTCTCATCTTTATCTCATTAAGATCATGAGAGGTCATGAGAGGTCTTGAATGAGTAGATGTGACTCAGTTATTTATACTTTACTTTCGAATAATAGAAGGACTAGGGGGCATTCCATAAAGTTAGCAAGTAGCACATTTAAGACTAATCGGACAAAATTATTTTTCAGTCAACGCACAATAAAGCTCTGGAATTTGTTACCAGAGGATGTGGTTAGTGCAGTTAGTGTAGCTGGATTCAAAAAAGGTTTGGAGAAGTCCATTAACGGTTGGAGAAGTCCATTAACGGTTATTAATCAAGTTTACTTAGGGGCGGATTTTCAGAGCCCTGCTCGCCTGAATCCGCCCAAAACCGGGCGGATTTAGGCGAGCAGGGCCCTGCGCGCCGGTGAGCCTATTTTACATAGGCCTACCGGCGCACGCAGAGCCCCGGGACTCGCGTAAGTCCCGGGGTTCTCTGAGGGGGGCGTGTCGGGGGGCGGGCCTGGTCGTCGCGGCATTTCGGGGGCGTGTCGGCAGCGTTTTGGGGGCGGGTACGGGGGCGTGGCAACGGCCCGGGGTGGTCCGGGGGCGTGGCCGCGACCTCCGTGCCCGCCCCCAGGTTGCGGCCCGGCGCGCAGGAGGCCCGCTGGCGCGCGGGGATTTAATTCTCCCTCCGGGAGGCGTAAATCCCCGGAGAAAGGTAAGGGGGGGGGTGTAGACAGGGCCGGGCGGGTGGGTTAGATAGAGGAAGAGAGGGGAAGATGAGGGGAGGGCGTTCGAGGATTCCCTCCAAGGCCGCTCCGATTTCGGAGCGGCCTTGGAGGAAACAGGGGTAGGCAGCGCGGCTCGGCGCGCGCCGGTTATACAGAATTCATAGCCTTGCGCGCGCCGATCCAGGATTTTAGTGGATACGCGCGGCTCCGCGCGTATCTACTGAAATCCCGCGTACTTTTGTTTGCGCCTGGAGCGCCAACAAAGGTATGCCAACGCGCCTTGTTTGAAAATCTACCCCTTAGGGAATAGCCACTGCTATTAATTGCATCAGTAGCATTTGATCTTCTTAGTGTTTGGATAATTGCCAGGTTCTTGTGGCCTGGTTTGGCCTCTGTTGGAAACAGGATGCTGGGCTTGATGGACCCTTGGTCTGTCCCAGTATGGCAATTTCTTATGTTCTTATGTTCTTATGCTTTCTCCTGTCCTTCAGCCTTTCATACACCCTTTCCCCCTCTGTCTCTGTCAACGGCCCCTCCAGGTTAAGTATTCCTACTGGTTCCCATCTCAGTTTGTCACTTGTTATCAAAGCTTTCTGGGGCATCCAAGTGGAAAGTACAGTCAAACAGAGGCCATTGTTCCCGAACACTGGCTCACCTCCCTGTACCTGCAATCAGCCGTTTCCCCTCAGGTGCACAATAGCAAACAAAGAAAAAGCTTCTATATTTACACGGCACTGAGAGAAACAGATCCAGCTCCAGGGATGGGGAAGAGAGGTGCAAACATAGGTGGACCCAGCCCCACATAAAATCAGTGATCAAATATTCCCTGGTAGGGTCCCTGTGACAGTAAAGTCCTGGGAGGAGAAATCTAGGGATCTGGGGTCTCTCTCTGGCCAGTATTAGGGGTGTGGGGTCTCTCTCTGGCCAGTATTAGGGATGTGGAGTCTCTCCCTGGCCAGTAATTAGGGATCTGGGGTCTCTCTCTGGCCAGTAATTAGGGATCTGGGGTCTCTCCCTGGCCAGTAATTAGGGATCTGGGGTCTCTCTCTGGCCAGTATTAGGGATCTGGGGTCTCTCTCTGGCCAGTATTAGGGATGTGGAGTCTCTCCCTGGCCAGTAATTAGGGATCTGGGGTCTCTCTCTGGCCAGTATTAGGGATGTGGAGTCTCTCCCTGGCCAGTAATTAGGGATCTGGGGTCTCTCTCTGGCCAGTAATTAGGGATCTGGGGTCTCTCCCTGGCCAGTAATTAGGGATCTGGGGTCTCTGCTTGGTTGGTAGAAATCCTAGGGCAGTAATTAGGGATCTGGGGGTCTCTCTCTGCCACTAATTAGGGATTTGGGGTCTCTCTCTGGCCACTAATTAGGAATTTGGGGGTCTCTCTCTGGCCACTAATTAGGAATTTGGGGGTCTCTCTCTGGCCACTAATTAGGAATTTGGGGTCTCTTTCTGGCCAGTAATTAGGGATGTGGGGTCTCTCCCTGGCCAGTATTAGGGATTTGGGGTCTCTCTCTGGCCAGTAATTAGGGATCTGGGGTCTCTCCCTGGCCAGTAATTAGGGATCTGGGGTCTCTGCTTGGTTGGTAGAAGTCCTGGGACAGTAATTAGGGATCTGGGGTCTCTGCTTGGTTGGTAGAAGTCCTAGGGCAGTAATTAGGGATCTGGGGGTCTCTCTCTGCCACTAATTAGGGATTTGGGGTCTCTCTCTGGCCACTAATTAGGAATTTGGGGGTCTCTCTCTGGCCACTAATTAGGGATTTCGGGTCTCTCTCTGGCCAGTAATTAGGGATGTGGGGTCTCTTTCTGGCCAGTAATTAGGGATGTGGGGTCTCTCTCTGGCCAGTAATTAGGGATCTGGGGTCTCTGCTTGGTTGGAAGAAGTCCTGGGACAGTAACTGGGGATCTGGGGTCTCTCTCAGACTGGTAGAGGCCCTGGGACGTGGTCTCCTCAGCTCAGAATAACATCCTGGCATGTGCACCAGCCTCCCTTCTGTGACTTAGCAACCTGATGTTTGAGCCTGGCTGGGTGCCGTTTCTCCCACTCACACACTTCCCTCCTCTAATATTTACACTCCTGGCCTCCCTCTGTCCCTCTCTCCTACACAACCACCCTGGCCCTTCCCCATGAGAGAGCTGGTGGGGACCCTTACTGGAGAGAGTGTCACAGGGAGGGGAGGCAGGAGAGACGACAAGAAAACAGCAAAGTTACAGGGGGAGCAATCAGCGCTGGCCAACGGGTAACGTCTGGGAATGCCGGGGTCTCTTGCTTACAGTTTGCAGAGCTCGTAGAAAGCAGCAGTATTAAGCTAAGTTATTAGCACTTGCTAAAGCAGTGGTTCTCAACCTTTTTTCGGCCGGGACACACCTGACATGGTTCTCACATGCGTGACACACTGAACATGTGACTGTCACGGGGCTAAATGTAAACATACACTCTGCATCCACGGGAACCCCCTCGACCCCCAACAACGGGTCAGAGCTGAACTAGGGAATTACCCGTACAACTCACCATACAAAAAATATATTCTGCTTCTGATGACATCTCAGTAAAAGCAAAATAAACTCCCTTTACTACCAGGCACAATACCCCTCCTTATGAAAAGGCAGTAATTTACCACTAATGCATGTCCTATTGAGAAAACACAACACATAAGATTGATACAAATGCCTACATGCTAGTAAAATACCTCACCTCGGTCACACACACAGAACTGAGCTTCACCAAGTACAGAAAGACCACAAATTATAAATATGGAGACAGAAACTGGAATGGAAAACCAAAAAAGCCACTCTGCATGCAGTGCGAACCTGGAGAAATAGAAAGAGAAATATAGCACCTAACCCAGTCCCAGGATCTGTAATAATGCACACAAACTAACCCACACAAAGTTACACCTGTATTATGGAACACACTCACAGTAACAACCCTATCTAAGAAATACAACTATTAAACCAGGCCCTAAACACTAATACATTTCCCATTGGGAAAACAGAATAAGCCAAGCTGCTATAGAGCCCCACACAGAAATAATTGTAAAGCTATACTAAAAATGTTACAAAACAGAATAATATCCAACAATTAAAAACTCATAAAAATTATTAAAACATGTCCAAATATCAATAAAATATTTCAAAACAGCAAACATCGCATAATACCCAATAATTATAATGGCATTCAATCAAGAAAAATAATCTTAAAAAGCCACCTTTACTTACCCTCTCCAGCAACTCTCCTACTCCTTTCCCTTCCAGGCCAATAGCACTCACCAGAAGAAGCAAGGGCTGCTGAAGCTCTGTCCTCACAGTCCTCTTCCTTAGCGCCCACAACCAGTCACTCACCCACCCACACACACACACACACCCAATTAGACCCCACGACCAGTCTCAGTCTCTATCACACAGAAACACATCACCTCCCTGACCAGTCCCTCTCTCAATCACCACATGCTCTCTCTTAAATACAAGCTCTCAATCACACACAAATGCTCTCGCACCCATTCACACCAGCATTCACCCAGGCTCCCATTCACACCCACACACACCAGCCCTCACCCAGGCTCCCATTCACACCCACACACACCAGCCCTCACCCAGACACCCATTCACACCCACACACACCAGCCCTCACCCAGGCACCCATTCACACCCACACACACCAGTCTTCACCTAGGCCCCCATTCACACCCACACACACCAGCACACACCCAGGCTCCCATTCACACCCACCATCCCTCACCCAGGCCCCCATTCACACCCACACACACCAGCCCTCACCTAGGCACCCATTCATACCCACACACACCTGCCCTCACCCAGGCTCCCATTAACACCCACACCCACCAGCACTCACCCAGGCTCCCATTCACACCCACACACACCAGCCCTCACCCAGGCTCCCATTCACACCCACACACACCAGCCCTCACCCAGGCTCCCATTCACATCCATACCCACCAGCACTCACCCAGGCTCCCATTCACATCCATACCCACCAGCACTCACCCAGGCTCCCATTCACACCCACATAACCTGCACTCACCCAGGCTCCCATTCACACCCACATAACCTGCACTCACCCAGGCTCCCATTCACACCCACACCCATTCACACATGCATGCACCAGGCCTCACCGCCAAATCTCTTCTTCCTTCGCTGCAGGGGTGGGCTCCCGTGGCAGCTTTGCTTGGCCAGGGTCAGGCTTCCTCTTCACCACCACGGGGATGGGATCCCGTGGCCACCTTGATTCGTTGGGGTCATGTTTCTTCTTTGCCGCCACGGGGATAAGTTCCCATGGCAGCCTCGCTTTGACATTGCCACTCCTCCCAACCCCAGCCTATGCTATGTCCCTTCTTCCTGCCTCATTGGCCAATCAGAGGCTTCCTCCCTTCTTCCTACTCCCACTGGCAGATAGAATGGAGGAAGCTTGCCATTGGCTCATGGGGGCACAACCAGGGCAGTGGGATACCGGGAGCCGCGACACACCAGATGAGAATCGCTGTGCTGAAGGACTAATTTAACCAGTGGGATTAATCAGAAGCACCATTTACTAAGCTGACTAGTACTTGTTAAGAGGACTAACCTAAGCAGCAGTAGTAGTCTGCAGTGGTACTGGTTAGCAGTGTGACATGAAAGCAGACTCACATTACATATCTGGCAATAAAATAGTCTTCCAGATAGTGTGTGTCACCCCTTCCCCTGCTCTGGATTATCCCCCTATCACCCCTCCTCTGCCAGCTTGGAATATACCCCCATAAACTCTCTGCCCTGCTACCCTCCATCTGTCAGGCCTGGATTATACCCCATCTCTCATCCCCTGGGTTCTACCCCCTGCCACCCTGGGATTATACATCCAATACCGACCCCGAGTTATACTCCTGGCACTTCTGGTTATATCCATCCCCTGCTGTGTGTATGCACCCAACATCTCTTCCCTGCCCTCCACTATCTCCCTGCAACCCCTTCAGCTGGGGCAGTGGGACCTCTGACCCTCACCCCTGCCCTTTACCTTCCAAACAGTGTTCCCAGGCCTGACTGACTCTTCCCTCACAGGCATCAGTTCTGATCTCTCTAAGTAGACTTACGTTTCGATGAATGGAAGGACTGGGTGAGGTGACAACTGTACTCACGTATCCCTCTCAGACCATGTATGTGCCCAGTTTGTAATGCTCTTAGGCTTAATCCCCTTGTTGGGATACACTAGCCCTGCTACCCTCCCTACTGCTGGCTCCTCCACGATTGACACTTGCCTGGCCTCTACCATCAGGGCCTGCTGGGTGGACTGCTCCTTGGAGAACATGCCTAGCTTGGACTTTACCACTGATGTCCTATTCTGTGGTTGAGTCCTCCTTTCCACCTGGTAGACTCATCCTTCTATATGCTGCTTTTTAAGAAAGTAAAAAGATGTCTGGCAGCAGAAGAACATACGCACCAGCAAGGGTGACCTACCGGATCTAGGTCATAAGACCTGCTGAGCTGGGCCTGTCTTTGCTCCCAGTCCTGCTTTTCTTATACTGAATTAAACCTGCAGGGGGTGGAACCAAGATGGCCGCCCAGTAGCAGAGCCTTACCTTTGAGCTCCAAGGACAGAATTTAAAAGTTTTTCCTGCAGCAGTTTTTTTTCAATTATGGGACGAAAGTGTAAACCGGGAGGTGAGCCTTAACCTGCAGCCCCTCCGACCGCCTCAGTCGCCGGAGCTATGGACGCACACGTGGTGCTAAAAGGCCCCGAAAGATCGATGCCAGCGGCGGTAAGACCAGCTGTATTCACCCTAGAAACCATATGGGAGACACTAATGGATATAAAAGTCTCTAAATGTCACAACTGAAATCTTTAAGTGACTCGGAAAAAGAACTGGAGGATAACGTTAAGGTTAATTCGCATTTGGATATGGAGAAGCAGATCATGAGCAACAGAGACCAAATTAAGAAAATTCAACTAACCCAGAATGTTATTATAAAAGAAAGGAAGAACATTTCAATGAAATTGGAAAATGCAATTAGAAACAAAAATGTAAGATTCATTAATTTTCCACAGATTTCATTCATTCCCTGAGAGATATCTTTAAAAGGCATCTCCAGGAAGTGTTACCCATTAGGGAAACAGAAATGCCACTTATTTTGAAGATTTTCTATCTTCCTAAGTTAAAGAGAACAGCGGAACACAATGGAGGAGCAACATCTTTGGCTCCTGCTGCTGAACTGCCTCTGAATATTTCTACACTGAGCTTGCGACACCGGCTACCTTGACTGTGAATTTAACCTTAGAACCAGATAGAGATTGGCCTCTAAAATGTTGTCTTAGACATAGAAATGATCAGTTCCTAGGTGGCACTGTTAGGGTTTTCCCGGACGTAGCACGGGGGACTCAGAAGAGGAGAAAGGCTTTTCTCCTTATGAGACCGCAGGTAATTCAGCTTGGGGGAGCATTTTTCCTAAAGATTTCCTGCAAATGCTTGGTTAAGCATAATGGTAATTCCTATGTATTTTATGACCCCCCACAGCTGTCTCAGTTTCTGGCAGTGAAAGCTCCGATAAGCCCCACAGAACCCAGAGATAATGTACCTGGGGTCCCCTCTCCTTCCGTCACAGGGACAGAGCTATCCCAGGGTCCCCTCTCCTTCCGTCACAGGGACAGAGCTATCCCAGGGTCCCCTCTCCTTCCGTCACAGGGACAGAGCTATCCCAGGGTCCCCTCTCCTTCCGTCACAGGGACAGAGCTATCCCAGGTCCCCTCTCCTTCCGTCACAGGGACAGAGCTATCCCAGGGTCCCCTCTCCTTCCGTCACAGGGACAGAGCTATCCCAGAGTCCCCTCTCCTTCCGTCACAGGGACAGAGCTATCCCAGGTCCCCTCTCCTTCCGTCACAGGGACAGAGCTATCCCAGGGTCCCCTCTCCTTCCGTCACAGGGACAGAGCTATCCCAGAGTCCCCTCTCCTTCCGTCACAGGGACAGAGCTATCCCAGAGTCCCCTCTCCTTCCGTCACAGGGACAGAGCTATCCCAGGGTCCCCTCTCCTTCCGTCACAGGGACAGAGCTATCCCAGGGTCCCCTCTCCTTCCGTCACAGGGACAGAGCTATCCCAGGGTCCCCTCTCCTTTCGTCACAGGGACAGAGCTATCCCAGGGTCCCCTCTCCTTCCGTCACAGGGACAGAGCTATCCCAGGGTCCCCTCTCCTTCCGTCACAGGGACAGAGGTATCCCAGGGTCCCCTCTCCTTCCGTCACAGGGACAGAGGTATCCCAGGGTCCCCTCTCCTTCCGTCACAGGGACAGAGGTATCCCAGGGTCCCCTCTCCTTCCGTCACAGGGACAGAGGTATCCCAGGGTCCCCTCTCCTTCCTCACCTGTGCTCAGATACTGGGCCTGTGAATCCTGGCACTGGGACAGGGGTGAATGGATTACACTCTGATCACAGAATGGGAGTGTGAATCATGACACTAGTGCTGTGAGATGCATGGACCATATCATCCTGAGAAATATTCTCATATTGCCACTTCTGCATCTCTCCTGCTGGCTTCAGACCTCCTACCTCCTCCATCTCAACAAAGAGCTGTTATCACTCCATCTACCTTAAATAAGAGGTGAGCGCTCTCTCTCTCTCCACTGCCTTCAGCCTCTCTTACTGCCTTCAGATGCCCACCTTGCAAAGTGTCCTGGAAATCCGCAACCTGGCTCCTCTGATTGGCATCTTGGTACTTGTAAGTCTGTGTGGGGCAGGAAGACCTACAGTTGCTCCGGATGGTAGAAGGGTAATTCTGGACAGGACAGGGGCAACTCTGGAAGATGTTGGGATAGCTCCAGATAGTGTGGTTGTAGCTTCATATGGGGCAGGGGTAACTTCCTATGAGCAAGGGGCAACTTTAAATGGAATGAAGGTAACTCTGGAAGGTAGCGTGGTAGGTCTGGCTGGGGCAGGGGTAACTCCAGATGGGCAAGAGGTAGATCTGGATAGTACAAGGGTAATTATGGAAGCGATGAGGTTAACTCCAGAAAATACAGGGATGCTGGTAACTCCAGTTGGACCACAGGTAATTCTGGATGCTGTAGGGGTAGCTCTTGATAGGACAGGAGTAACTCTGAAAGGTGCAGAAGCATCTCCAGATGGAATGGGGGTAACTTCAGAAGCTGCAAGAGTAGCTCAGGATGGGACAGGAGTAGCAATGGCTGGGACAGTGATAACTGCAGAAGGTGCAGGGCTAGCTCCAGCTGAGACAGGAGTAACTGCAGAAAGTGCAGGAACATCCATGCACGGGACAGGGGTAACATCGAAAGGTGCAGAAGCATCTCCAGATGGAATGGGGGTAACTTCAGAAGCTGCAAGAGTAGCTCAGGATGGGACTGGAGTAGCTATGGCTGGGACAGGGATAACTGCAGAAGGTGCAGGGCTAGCTCCAGCTGAGACAGGAGTAACTGCAGAAGGTGCAGGGCTAACTCCAGCTGAGACAGGAGTAACTGCAGAAGGTGCAGGAACATCCATGCACGGGACAGGGGGTAACATCGAAAGGTGCAGAAGCATCTCCAGATGGAATGGGGGTAACTTCAGAAGCTGCAAGAGTAGCTCAGGATGGGACTGGAGTAGCTATGGCTGGGACAGGGATAACTGCAGAAGGTGCAGGGCTAGCTCCAGCTGAGACAGGAGTAACTGCAGAAGGTGCAGGGCTAACTCCAGCTGAGACAGGAGTAACTGCAGAAGGTGCAGGAACATCCATGCACGGGACAGGGGTAACATCGAAAGGTGCAGAAGCATCTCCAGATGGAATGGGGGTAACTTCAGAAGCTGCAAGAGTAGCTCAGGATGGGACTGGAGTAGCCATGGCTGGGACAGGGATAACTCCAGAAGGTGCAGGGCTAACTCCAGCTGAGACAGGAGTAACTGCAGAAGGTGTAGGAACATCCATGCATGGGACAGGGGTAACATTGAAAGGTGCAGGCAGCACAGAGATCCAGCCCCTGTACCAGACCTTAATTCTCATGACTGGACTGGGGCTGGTGGTACTGATGGCAGTAGGTAACTCCCTGACCCTGGCAGTGCTGTGTAAGACGGTGCAGCAGCGACGCAGCGCAGCCCTGAGAGCGATGGTGTCCATGGGGGTGGCAGACTGCCTGCTCTGCCTCTCCTCTGTGCCCATGCTGGTTTTCCTGGAACGAGATGTGGTGCTACCCTGCTCTCTTTGTCTGGCGTTCACGTGCGGCACCCTGGGCTGGGCAATCATCTCCTCCTTCCATCACGTCCTGATTGCCATGCACCGCTGGCTCTCTGTGACATTCCCCACCAGGTAAGAGTCAGCGCTCTCGCCGTCTCTCATAATAATGCTCTCAAATTTTCTTCTTTGGCCCAACTGTTCCTGTGTTAATAAAGAAGGCATAGGAGAGAAATCCTGGAGACAGTTCCCAGGTTCTGGGGGTGCTCCAGATTGTCTCTCTTCAGATCCTGATTCTGGTCTGGTTTGTCTCTGCTCAGATCCTGGTTCAGGTGCTGGTCCAGATTGTCTCTGCTCAGATCCTGGTTCTGGCCCGGGGGCAGGATCCCACAGACTCTGCTGTTCTCACTGCTGTTTCTCCTCTTTCCCCCAGGATTAGACGCAGTTTTCCTGCTCCTTCTTTTGTAGGACGTCTGTGATTTTCTCTCTCAGCTTTGGGAAATGTGGGCTCTTCTCTCTTTGCATTTTGCACAGTGCAGGGGAAATGCATGGCTGGTTCTGGTTCCCTGGGATTTCCAATTAGTTTCTGTTTCTAATTTGTGGTCCTTTTTCTGTATTAAGATCATAACATAAGAACATAAGAATATTTGGTGAGGGTCTGTCTCTGTTCTGTGTGTGTGGCCAGGCTGTGATGTTCAGCTAGATGAAGTTTCTGGTAGGGATCTGTCGCTTGTTCTCTTTGCTCAGTAGGAGGTGTATTGGGGTTTTAAGGTCAGTGTGATATGTGCAGTGCTGCCTTTTCATAGGTAGGGGTTGCTGCTGTGAGAGTCCTGGCAGTGCTGTTGTGGTGAGGCAGGATTGCTCTATAGGTGCTGAGTGTGTGTTTTGCAGGGTGTGTGTTGTGTCACAGAGGGATGGTAATGGAAGGAGTGTGTGTGGCTGTTAGGGAGGTGACCCCAGAATGTGAATAATCTTGTTTGCAGGGTGAGCAGTAAGGGGAAATGTCCTGGTCCTGATCTGCATCTGTTGCTGTGAGAGTCCTGGCAGTGCTGTTGTGGTGAGGCAGGATTGCTCTATAGGTGCTGAGTGTGTGTTTTGCAGGGTGTGTGTGTTGTGTCACAGAGGGATGGTAATGGAAGGAGTGTGTGTGGCTGTTAGGGAGGTGACCCCAGAATGTGAATAATCTTGTTTGCAGGGTGAGTAGTAAGGGGAAATGTCCTGGTCCTGATCTGCATCTGTTGCTGTGAGAGTCCTGGCAGTGCTGTTGTGGTGAGGCAGGTTTGCTCTATAGGTGCTGAGTGTGTGTTTTGCAGGGTGTGTGTTGTGTCACAGAGGGATGGTAATGGAAGGAGTGTGTGTGGCTGTTAGGGAGGTGACCCCAGAATGTGAATAATCTTGTTTGCAGGGTGAGTAGTAAGGGGAAATGTCCTGGTCCTGATCTGCATCTGTTGCTGTGAGAGTCCTGGCAGTGCTGTTGTGGTGTGGCAGGTTTGCTCTATAGGTGCTGAGTGTGTGTTTTGCAGGGTGTGTGTTGTGTCACAGTGATGGTAATGGAAGGAGTGTGTGTGGCTGTTAGGGAGGTGACCCCAGAATGTGAATAATCTTGTTTGCAGGGTGAGCAGTAAGGGGAAACGTCCTGGTCCTGATCTGCATCTGTTGCTGTGGAGCTGGGGGGTCCTTTAGAGCAGTGGCTCTCAACCAGTGTCTCGCCACATTCCCGGTCCCTCACTAACCCAGCTGCTCCCCCTGTCCCAACAAAATAGGAACTCATGCGCCGCCTGGGCAGAACACGGCAGGAGAGCTGGAGTCAGCGGCACTGGCATGGTCACTTCTTCCTGCCCCCGCAGCCCTGAAGAGGAAGTGGTGAGCAGCGGCCGCGTGCATGGGAAGAAGAGACCATGCTAGTGCGTGCATCATCAGCACAGAGCACATGAGGAGCAGCGTCAGCCCCTGCAGCAGATGGGACTCCTTTCTAGAGGCCACAAGGGCTGGAAGTGGAGGACACTGGTGCTGCCGCTAGTTCGGTGGGAAGAGAGTGAGAGAGACAGCATGGATGTGAGTGACTGAAAACCTATTTCTGTGAGAGCTTGTGTGTGAGACTGAGATCCTGTATGAGAGTGCGCATGAATGTAAGTGTATGATTGAGAACCTGCATGTGTGAGAGAGATCATGTAAATGTATGGTTAAGAGCCTCTGTGTATAAGTAAGAGAGAGAGAACCTGTGTCTGTGCGATTGACAGTGTAGGTGAGCGAGAATGTGAGTATAGGATACAGAGCCTGTGTGTAAATGTGTGATTAAGAGCCGATATAAGTGAAAGAGGAAAAACAGGTGTATATGTGTGTGATTGAAAACCTATGTAAGTGAGAGAGAGCACGAGCATGTGTATGTGATTGAGAGCCGGTGTAGGTGAGAGCATGTGATAGAGAGTCTATGTGCGTGAGAAAGAGACCTCATGTATTTAAGTGTGTGATTGAAAGCCTGTGTGTGTGTAAGCGTGAAAAGGTGAGCGAGAATGTGAGTATAGGATACAGAGCCTGTGGGTAAGTGAAAGAGAGAGAGCATGTGTGTAAATGTGTGATTAAGGGCCTATATAAGTGAGAGAGAAAAAGCATGTGTATATGTGTGTGATTGAGAGCCTATGTAAATGAGAGAGCGTGTGTATATGTGTGACTGAGAGACTATGTGAGAGAGAGCATGTGTATGTGTGTGACAGAGGCTATGTGAGAGAGCGTGTGTATATGTGTGTGACTGAGAGACTATGTAAGTGAGAGAGAGCATGTGTATGTGTGTGACAGAGGCTATGTGAGAGAGCGTGTGTATATGTGTGTGACTGAGAGCCAGTGAGAGAGGGAGAGCTTGTGTGTGTGACAGAGAGAGGAGAAAGTTGCAAGCAAACCATCCCTCCTGCTAATTCAAAACAATCTCAGGGCACCTGGATATCAAATGTTCCCAGATATACAAAGCAAAGCATTTTTTAATCTTTATTTTTCATTACTGGGTCTTTGTGTCTGCTATTTTGAAACATTTTTTTAGTATCTAGAAATTTTTGATATGTGTTTTTAACTGTTGGATATTTCATTCATCAGCTGTTTTGAAATAATCTGTTTGTTTTGTTAGAATGGTTTTACTGCTATTGATTTTATATTTCTTGATTTGTTTTATGAGGACTGGTGATGTTTCTCTTTTTCCTTTGTTGCACTGCATACAGTCGCTCTGGCTTGTTGTGGTTTCCAGTTCAGTTTTTGTCTGCAGGCTTCTAGTTATGCATTTTGGTCTCTCTATTCTATGTTAGGTGAGGGTCAGCACATGATTCAGGTGAGGTATTTCTGCTGGAGTGTAGTTTCTGTGTAGGTCTCTATAGCAGCCTGGCTTGGTCAGTTTTCCTTATAGGAGGAGTATTGATGTCTTAAGGCCTGGTGTAATATTTTCAGTGTTGCCTTTTCTTGGGTAAGGTGGTTACTGCTTGAGTGCTGGAAGTTGGTGTGGGATGATTACTATTTATGCTGTTTATGTTCGGACAGAGTACGCATCTTTCCCTTGTGTCATTCTTAACAATGAAAGTAATACTGGGGCTTTATTTTTCATTTCCACTGTGAATTGTAATGAGCAGTGTGTCACACGTGTGAGCGCGGCCTGTCAGGTGTGTCAGGATGGGGATAAGGTTGAGAAGCGCTGCTTTACTGAAGTGGAGGTGCAGGGTTTCTATTGGGGCTCTGTCTCTTCTGTGTAGTTATGGGTTAACCCTAGACCCTACTCCCACATTGACGATGCTCGCTTGTAGGGTCCTTAGAGCTTTTTCTTGCAGCATCTTTTATAGCCAGTTTACAAGACTGTGATGCACGTAATGTCAGGCCAAGTCTCTCTCTCTCCTGTAATAAACGCCCACAGCCCTTCCAGAGCCTGGCAATCCGGCACCAATGGCCCAGGGAAACGCGGCGTTGTCAACCTGTACCCAGCACCACCAGCCGCGAGACTCTCTTAATATGTTTAAAACTAAATATAAATATATATATATATATATATATATATATATATAAAACATTATTATTTGTATCTATAACCCATAAAGAGACCCAAAGGTGACCCTCAGGCCTGCATGGATGAGACCCTTAACCCTAGGGCTGCCCTCGGCTCTATGGCTTCAGGAAGAGGGTAATCCTGCCCTGGCAGGGACTTGTAATTCCCATTGCTTTACCTAAGAAACTCAGCCATACAGGCTCCTGCATGCCCTGGGCAAAACCAGGACTGGATGAGCCTGATCCTTACCCTCCTGCCCCCCCTCCCCAACTGATCAGTCATCTCCACCTTGCTGAGCAGCAGGGGATGAAGAGGGAGGCTCTGCCGTTGAGCCAGGATCATCTCCTCAGGCCCTTTCTGCTTCCAGTGAATTGTAGGATCTTGGTTAATTAAATTAATGAGGTTCTCCATCTCATTAAGAGCAAAGCAAAGGCACAAAACCATCCTCAGAGCCTTCCCAGCAAACCTGCCACGCCCTACCCTCACCTGCACCCAGGACTCCCACAGCACCCACCCCCCTGCTCTCCCCACCCACCCCGCTAGCCCACTGGCCCACTTTCTAAGCAGCGTGCATTGCCCCGTCCCTCACTCGCGTTCTCTATTTGCCTCAAGTCCAAAGTTTCTTGTCAGCTGATGCATCTCCTTTCCAGCTCTTGCCTTTCTAACTCCCTTCTCCTTTTTTTCTTATGAATGGGATCAGCACTTGCTCCACTTCTTATGACAGAGCCAGGCCGGATACATTTCCAGTGCGTGGTGTTTGTTTGTACAAAGTCTGAAAAGCAAACTCTCCTTCCATGCACCAACCCTCTGCAAGTGCCATAGCGGGGAACATTTCAGTAATGGCCACCCCGAGATTGTGAGGCTTAGGGGGAAGCTGCATGCATCAGCTTTCTCTCTCCCACTCCCGCCCAACCCCTCTTCTCTCTCTTCCCTCCCTCTCCAGGGATGGCCCCAGCACTCCCCCCCCCCCCCCCCCCCCCACCAATCTGCTTCCTGCTCCAGCCTGCAGGGGTAAGGAAAGGAAGGGCTAGAGAAACAGAGCAGAGAAGACAAGATAGCTCTTATCCCTAACCCAAGCCCTCCCCTCATGTCTTGCAATGAACAGGTCAGGAGGGGGGAAAATATGGGATACACAGAGGAGAACAGAGCAAATAAGAGCTCCTCTGCTCCCTGAGCCAGCCCCTCCCCTATCAGGCAGCCTGCAGGGTAAGGAAAGGAAGGGCTAGAGAAACAGAGCAGAGAAGACAAGATACGCTCTTATCCCTAACCCAAGCCCTCCCCTCATGTCTTGCAATGAACAGGTCAGGAGGGGGAAAATATGGGATACACAGAGGAGAACAGAGCAAATAAGAGCTCCTCTGCTCCCTGAGCCAGCCCCTCCCCTATCAGGCAGCCTGCAAGGAAGGCAGACCTGGGTGAGACGGAGGTTAGAGCAACAAAGCAGAAAAGGGCCACACTGCATCCTAATCTAGCACTTCCCCTCCTGTTTTCTAGGGGAGGGGAAGAATTTGAAATGCACGGAGCAGAGCAGAGGAAAGATCTGCTGGAGACAGAGAAAGACTGACGAGCTGTGGGTGGCGCCTTACTATATGTAGGGAGCCCGACAAGTCTTGCTCTGTCTCCATCTGCTGGTGCGGAGTCACAACCCAGGTGTCTGGACTGATCCTGGTACGTACAGGGAAGAAGAGTTTCTCTGCTCCCTTATCTCTCTGGGCTACAGCAGCAGCAGTGTCTCAGGTCTCGTCCTGCATACTTACTGTAGGGTAGCTGTGGCCCTGCCGTTCTCTCTCCTCTAATCACCTCCTCTCTCTCTCTCTCTCATTCCCTGCAGAGATCCATTCTCCCCGTCCTGCGTCATCCTGCAGATCGCTGTATGCTGGGGCGCTGGTGGACTCGTCTCCTGGATCCCAGCCATGGGCTGGGGTTCTGTGACCCCTTGGGACCCCCTGGGTGCCCCCGGCTGCTCTGTGCCTTGTGCCTATCAGAACGTGCTGAGCATGCAGTACCTGGTCTACGTGATCTTTGACGGTTGCGTGCTGGCGCCCTTCCTCACCATCAGCGTGCTGTACGCGCTGGTCTTCCGCGCCCTCCGGGAGCAGTGCAGACGGTGTCAGTGCCAGGCCCCACGGCTCCACCAGCGCCAGTGCCGAATCACCCGCAGCCTGGTGACTGTGGTGGCTATTTACGGTCTCAGCCGCATGCCCTTCAACGTTGTGGCCATGGTGCAACTTTACTGCTCCAGCTGCTGGCTGCCCCCGTGGCTCGTGCCTTCCAGTCTGATGCTGGCCACCTTCAGTGCAGCCTCCAACCCTTTCATGTACCTGCTCTGCAGTGCGGAGATCTGCGGGAGGCTGCGTGGCAGCCTGCGACCCAGGAGGGTCGCGGTACTGAGAACCGTGGATAAGCCCAGAGTCTGAGCAAGAGCCCAGAGACAGCCAGGAAAGGCTACTTACCCACAGCACAGACCAGCGACAGCCAGGAAAGAGCCGCGGCAAGCAGCACAGCCCAGTGACAGTCAGGAAAGAGCCGCGGCAAGCAGCACAGCCCAGAGACAGCCAGGAAAGACTACTTACCCACAGCACAGCCCAGTGACAGTCAGGAAAGAGCCGCGGCAAGCAGCACAGCCCAGTGACAGTCAGGAAAGACTACTTACCCACAGCACAGACCAGAGACAGCCAGGAAAGACTACTTACCCACAGCACAGACCAGAGACAGCCAGGAAAGAGCCGCGGCAAGCAGCACAGCCCAGAGACAGCCAGGAAAGGCTACTTACCCACAGCACGAACCAGAGACAGCCAGGAAAGAGCCGCGGCAAGCAGCACAGCCCAGTGACAGCCAGGAAAGAGCCGCGGCAAGCAGCACAGCCCAGTGACAGTCAGGAAAGGCTACTTACCCACAGCACAGCCCAGTGACAGCCAGGAAAGAGCCGCGGCAAGCAGCACAGCCCAGAGACAGCCAGGAAAGGCTACTTACCCGCAGCACAGCCCAGAGACAGCCAGGAAAGAGCCGCGGCAAGCAGCACAGCCCAGTGACAGTCAGGAAAGAGCCGCGGCAAGCAGCACAGCCCAGCGACAGTCAGGAAAGAGCCGCGGCAAGCAGCACAGCCCAGCGACAGTCAGGAAAGAGCCGCGGCAAGCAGCACAGCCCAGTGACAGTCAGGAAAGGCTACTTACCCACAGCACAGACCAGAGACAGCCAGGAAAGAGCCGCGGCAAGCAGCACAGCCCAGTGACAGTCAGGAAAGAGCCGCGGCAAGCAGCACAGCCCAGCGACAGTCAGGAAAGAGCCGCGGCAAGCAGCACAGCCCAGTGACAGTCAGGAAAGGCTACTTACCCGCAGCACAGCCCAGCGACAGTCAGGAAAGAGCCGCGGCAAGCAGCACAGCCCAGTGACAGTCAGGAAAGAGCCGCGGCAAGCAGCACAGCCCAGTGACAGTCAGGAAAGGCTACTTACCCACAGCACAGCCCAGTGACAGTCAGGAAAGGCTACTTACCCACAGCACAGACCAGTGACAGTCAGGAAAGACTACTTACCCACAGCACAGACCAGAGACAGCCAGGAAAGAGCCGCGGCAAGCAGCACAGCCCAGTGACATTCAGGAAAGAGCCGCGGCAAGCAGCACAGCCCAGAGACAGCCAGGAAAGACTACTTACCCACAGCACAGACCAGAGACAGCCAGGAAAGAGCCGCGGCAAGCAGCACAGCCCAGAGACAGCCAGGAAAGGCTACTTACCCACAGCACAGACCAGAGACAGCCAGGAAAGAGCCGCGGCAAGCAGCACAGCCCAGTGACAGCCAGGAAAGAGCCGCGGCAAGCAGCACAGCCCAGTGACAGTCAGGAAAGGCTACTTACCCACAGCACAGACCAGAGACAGCCAGGAAAGAGCCGCGGCAAGCAGCACAGCCCAGTGACAGTCAGGAAAGGCTACTTACCCGCAGCACAGCCCAGAGACAGCCAGGAAAGAGCCGCGGCAAGCAGCACAGCCCAGTGACAGTCAGGAAAGAGCCGCGGCAAGCAGCACAGCCCAGTGACAGTCAGGAAAGAGCCGCGGCAAGCAGCACAGCCCAGTGACAGTCAGGAAAGAGCCGCGGCAAGCAGCACAGCCCAGTGACAGTCAGGAAAGGCTACTTACCCACAGCACAGCCCAGTGACAGTCAGGAAAGACTACTTACCCACAGCACAGACCAGAGACAGCCAGGAAAGAGCCGCGGCAAGCAGCACAGCCCAGTGACAGTCAGGAAAGAGCCGCGGCAAGCAGCACAGCCCAGAGACAGCCAGGAAAGACTACTTACCCACAGCACAGACCAGAGACAGCCAGGAAAGAGCCGCGGCAAGCAGCACAGCCCAGAGACAGCCAGGAAAGGCTACTTACCCACAGCACGAACCAGAGACAGCCAGGAAAGAGCCGCGGCAAGCAGCACAGCCCAGTGACAGCCAGGAAAGAGCCGCGGCAAGCAGCACAGCCCAGTGACAGTCAGGAAAGGCTACTTACCCACAGCACAGACCAGAGACAGCCAGGAAAGAGCCGCGGCAAGCAGCACAGCCCAGAGACAGCCAGGAAAGGCTACTTACCCACAGCACAGACCAGAGACAGCCAGGAAAGAGCCGCGGCAAGCAGCACAGCCCAGTGACAGTCAGGAAAGAGCCGCGGCAAGCAGCACAGCCCAGCGACAGTCAGGAAAGAGCCGCGGCAAGCAGCACAGCCCAGCGACAGCCAGGAAAGAGCCGCGGCAAGCAGCACAGCCCAGTGACAGTCAGGAAAGGCTACTTACCCACAGCACAGACCAGAGACAGCCAGGAAAGAGCCGCGGCAAGCAGCACAGCCCAGTGACAGTCAGGAAAGAGCCGCGGCAAGCAGCACAGCCCAGCGACAGTCAGGAAAGAGCCGCGGCAAGCAGCACAGCCCAGTGACAGTCAGGAAAGGCTACTTACCCGCAGCACAGCCCAGCGACAGTCAGGAAAGAGCCGCGGCAAGCAGCACAGCCCAGCGACAGTCAGGAAAGGCTACTTACCCGCAGCACAGACCAGCGACAGCCAGGAAAGACTACTTACCCGCAGCACAGACCAGCGACAGCCAGGAAAGACTACTTACCCGCAGCACAGACCAGCGACAGCCAGGAAAGACTACTTACCCGCAGCACAGACCAGCGACAGCCAGAAAAGACTACTTACCCGCAGCACAGACCAGCGACAGCCAGGAAAGACTACTTACCCGCAGCACAGACCAGCGACAGCCAGGAAAGACTACTTACCCGCAGCACAGACCAGCGACAGTCAGGAAAGACTACTTACCCGCAGCACAGACCAGCGACAGTCAGGAAAGACTACTTACCCGCAGCACAGACCAGCGACAGCCAGAAAAGACTTACCCGCAGCACAGACCAGCGACAGCCAGAAAAGACTACTTACCCGCAGCACAGACCAGCAACAACCAGTAAAGAGCTGTGGCAAGCAGCGTGGGCCTGTTATAATCACCGCAGAGGAGTGACAGCCACCACTTACACAGAACTGAACCAAACGAGCATGGACAAACAGTGAATTACTCTCCCCTCATCTGCTTTTTCCTGCAAAATCTGTTATTTTTTCTTTTTGTGATTTTAAATATGTCTGTCTATTATTTAATAAACCTAGTGAAAATATATTTATATCAGCTATAGAATGTGGAGGTGATTTTATTATAAATCTAAATGTATTTCTATTTTTAATTTTAAAGCTACACGAAATAACTGATAACCAACACCAAAGGGCAGAGTGACTGCAGCACCCCCCTGCTATTCCAGTACTGAGACCCTCACACACAGCTCTACCAATGCACCTCACTCCTGCCCTGCAGCACCCCCTGCTATTCCAGTACTGAGACCCTCACACACAGCTCTACCAATGCACCTCACTCCTGCCCTGCAGCACCCCCTGCTATTCCAGTACTGAGACCCTCACACACAGCTCTGCCAATGCACCTCACTCCTGCCCTGCAGCACCCCCTGCTGTTCCAGTACTGAGACCCTCACACACAGCTCTGCCCATGCACCTCACTCCTACCCTGCAGCACCCCCTGCTGTTCCAGTACTGAGACCCTCACACACAGCTCTGCCCATGCACCTCACTCCTGCCCTGCAGCACCTCCTGCTATTCCAGTACTGAGACCCTCACACACAGCTCTGCCAATGCACCTCACTCCTACCCTGCAGCACCCCCTGCTATTCCAGTACTGAGACCCACCCACACAGCTCTGCCAATGCACCTCACTCCTGCCCTGCAGCACCCCTGCTATTCCAGTACTGAGACCCTCACACACAGCTCTGCCAATGCACCTCCCTCCTGCCCTGCAGCACCTCCTGCTATTCCAGTACTGAGACCCTCACACACAGCTCTGCCAATGCACCTCATTCCTGCCCTGCAGCACCCCCTGCTATTCCAGTACTGAGACCCTCACACACACAGCTCTGCCAATGCACCTCACTCCTGCCCTGCAACACCCCCTGCTATTCCAGTACTGAGACCCTCACACACAGCTCTGCCAATGCACCTCACTTCTGCCCTGCAACACCCCCTGCTATTCCAGTACTGAGACCCCACACACAGCTCTGCCAATGCACCTCACTCCTGCCCTGCAGCACCTCCTGCTATTCCAGTACTGAGACCCTCACACACAGCTCTGCCAATGCACCTCACTCCTGCCCTGCAGCACCCCCTGCTATTCCAGTACTGAGACCCTCACACACAGCTCTGCCAATGCACCTCACTCCTGCCCTGCAGCACCCCCTGCTATTCCAGTATTCCAGGGTCTGTGCAGGAGGGCTGAGTGTCCCTGTAACACATCCTGCCATGAGACAGCAGGGACTGTGCAGGAGGGCTGAGTATCCCCATAACACATCCTGCCATGAGACAGCAGGGACTGTGCAGGAGGGCTGAGTATCCCCATAACACATCCTGCCATGAGACAGCAGGGACTGTGCAGGAGGGCTGAGTGTCCCTGTAACACATCCTGCCATGAGACAGCAGGGACTGTGCAGGAGGACTGAGTGTCCCCATAACACATCCTGCCATGAGACAGCAGGGACTGTGCAGGAGGGCTGAGTGTCCCTGTAACACTTCCTGCCATGAGACAGCAGGGACTGTGCAGGAGGACTGAGTGTCCCCGTAACACATCCTGCCATGAGAGAGCAGGGACTGTGCAGGAGGACTGAGTGTCCCTGTAACACTTCCTGCCATGAGACAGCAGGGACTGTGCAGGAGGACTGAGTGTCCCCATAACACATCCTGCCATGAGACAGCAGGGACTGTGCAGGAGGACTGAGTGTCCCCGTAACACATCCTGCCATGAGAGAGCAGGGACTGTGCAGGAGGACTGAGTGTCCCCGTAACACATCCTGCCATGAGAGAGCAGGGACTGTGCAGGAGGACTGAGTTTCCCCGTAACACATCCTGCCATGAGAGAGCAGGGACTGTGCAGGAGGACTGAGTGTCCCCGTAACACATCCTGCCATGAGAGAGCAGGGACTGTGCAGGAGGGCTGAGTGTCCCCGTAACACATCCTGCCATGAGAGAGCAGGGACTGTGCAGGAGTACTGAGTGTCCCTGTAACACATCCTGCCATGAGAGAGCAGGGACTGTGCAGGAGTACTGAGTGTCCCTGTAACACATCCTGCCATGAGACAGCAGGGACTGTGCAGGAGTACTGAGTGTCCCCGTAACACATCCTGCCATGAGACAGCAGGGACTGTGCAGGAGGGCTGAGTGTGCCCGTAACACATCCTGCCATGAGACAGCAGGGACTGTGCAGGAGGACTGAGTTTCCCCGTAACACATCCTGCCATGAGACAGCAGGGACTGTGCAGGAGGACTGAGTGTCCCCGTAACACATCCTGCCATGAGACAGCAGGGACTGTGCAGGAGGGCTGAGTGTGCCTGTAACACATCCTGCCATGAGAGAGCAGGGACTGTGCAGGAGTACTGAGTGTCCCTGTAACACATCCTGCCATGAGACAGCAGGGACTGTGCAGGAGTACTGAGTGTCCCCGTAACACATCCTGCCATGAGAGAGCAGGGACTGTGCAGGAGGGCTGAGTGTCCCCGTAACACATCCTGCCATGAGAGAGCAGGGACTGTGCAGGAGGACTGAGTGTGCCCGTAACACATCCTGCCATGAGACAGCAGGGACTGTGCAGGAGGACTGAGTTTCCCCGTAACACATCCTGCCATGAGACAGCAGGGACTGTGCAGGAGGACTGAGTGTTCCTGTAACACATCCTGCCATGAGAGAGCAGGGACTGTGCAGGAGGACTGAGTGTCCCCGTAACACATCCTGCCATGAGAGAGCAGGGACTGTGCAGGAGGGCTGAGTGTGCCTGTAACACATCCTGCCATGAGAGAGCAGGGACTGTGCAGGAGGGCTGAGTGTCCCTGTAACACATCCTGCCATGAGACAGCAGGGACTGTGCAGGAGGACTGAGTTTCCCCGTAACACATCCTGCCATGAGAGAGCAGGGACTGTGCAGGAGGGCTGAGTGTGCCTGTAACACTTCCTGCCATGAGACAGCAGGGACTGTGCAGGAGGGTGAGTGTCCCTGTAACACATCCTGCCATGAGAGAGCAGGGACTGTGCAGGAGGACTGAGTGTCCCTGTAACACATCCTGCCATGAGACAGCAGGGACTGTGCAGGAGGGATGAGTGTCCCCGTAACACATCCTGCCATGAGACAGCAGGGACTGTGCAGAAGGACTGAGTGTCCCTGTAACACATCCTGCCATGAGACAGCAGGGACTGTGCAGGAGGGTGAGTGTCCCTGTAACACATCCTGCCATGAGAGAGCAGGGACTGTGCAGGAGGACTGAGTGTCCCTGTAACACATCCTGCCATGAGACAGCAGGGACTGTGCAGGAGGGTGAGTGTCCCTGTAACACTTCCTGCCATGAGAGAGCAGGGACTGTGCAGAAGGACTGAGTGTCCCTGTAACACATCCTGCCATGAGACAGCAGGGACTGTGCAGGAGGGATGAGTGTCCCCGTAACACATCCTGCCATGAGACAGCAGGGACTGTGCAGGAGGGCTGAGTGTCCCTGTAACACATCCTGCCATGAGAGAGCAGGGACTGTGCAGGAGGGCTGAGTGTCCCTGTAACACATCCTGCCCTGAACAGTGGACAGAGTTTGTCTTCCTGCTCTTTATCAGAGGTTTTATGATTCAGATTAATCCTCGTTAGCCTCAATTCCATGGTAACTTGTAGCAACACCCAAAGGTAAGAAACACCACAATAAATAGAAGAGACACAATCCCGGGTCATGCGATATCATTATTAGTCAGAGTGTGTGGTATCTCACAGCATAAAACTGGTGGCCCGGGGTGAAAGCAGGAATTAGACAGAGAGCCCTACCTAACAGTGCAAGCAGGAATGTGAAAATCTGCCCCCACATTACACTCCCCCCTGGGTAAGATCAGACGCAGCTCCCCATCTGTGCACGAGCAAAGCTCTCTCTTCTCACAAGCCAAATTTCTAACCGTGGGTGGGAGGGAAGAGCTGCTGCGAGTGTGCGAGCAGATCGCAGGGTTCGCATTGGAACATGGCAATCTGTGCTTCCCTGTGACGGGCCAAGCCTCTCTGCATCCTGCAAATCTTAACACCCTGGGGAGCTCTGAAATGCACCCTGGCTGCACAGATTGCCCTTGCTCGTCTCCTCCTCAGAGACGGCAGCGTGAATCATTGCTTCCCAATGACCTTTGACCCCCCCCCCCCCGCCCAGCAGGGACGCACGGAACCAGATAGGGCCAGGGCAGCGCTGGGGGGCCAGGCACAATCACTGCCCCAGGCCGCTGCGGTGTTTGATAGAGGCCAGCGTCATGGGTGACGTTTCTCTCCCCCTCCCCTGCCAGCGTCCTGGGCTGCTAGAGTGGCGACGCGCAGCCTGAGCTTCGGCAGCTAGATGGGCTCTGCAGCGTCTGCTGCACTGAGCAGAGGTGATGGGCGTGATCCTCAGGCTAGTTTTATCATCACCCCCTTTGAGAGGGGCACCATAAGAGTATTCCAGTTGGAAACGCAAGTCTCTCTCTTAATCGGCTGCCACTCACTCAATGCGCACTTCCAGTGCCTCTAGGCTGCGTTGTGTCTCTGTCCTGCCTGCCCCCTTTCGTTACTACGCTGTACCCATTAGCTTGCTCGTGGGAGGGGGCTTCCTGCAGAACCTAACCCATGTGTGTGTAATATCCCACTGCTGCCACCAAACCTATGGAAGAACCGCAGCAGCAAGCTAGCGCGAGGGCTGCCCCGCCTGAAGGAGATTTCTCTCGCCCTAGCCGAGCTGGGCTCCGGCTGCAGCTCCCCTGTTTCTCATGAGCTTTTAGAAAGATGTTTCTCTGTAAAGTTTGTTTCTTGCTGCTAATTACTGCTGCCCAGAAGTGAAAAAAAATAAAAAATACAGAGCAGTTCTGCAGCCTCCCGTACGGTGTTTTCTTGTGCACAATGAAGCCAGCGCACTAGCAACGGCTGAGAAATAAGATTTTATTCAGTCTCTTTCATACTTTACATCTGCAAACAATTTTGCTTTTGGTTCCTGAAGATGCAGAGGGGGGTGGGGGTGGGAGTATTAAATGGACACCACATAATTGTAGATGGCGTCTTCAGGAATGGTGCCGGCCCTGCTGGTGGGGGAGGGGGGGTCCACACTCTCTATCCCTCCCTCCATTTGCTTCCAGCTGGGACAGAACAGACTCCGGCCTGCCCCTGCTGTAAGCCCAGCGTGGCACGAGCCTGTAATTACCATAATTAAAGGATCAGTGGATGCCTCACCACATCAGAAACTGCGGTTACAAAAGTTCTTATAAAAAGGCAACGCTTCCTCCGGTTTCCCCCTCTCTTGCCTTGCACAAACTCCATGAGGCAGGGAGGGCCTGCGGGGGACGCTCTTCATTTCTTTGCCGCTTTGGGAATCAGGCTGTCACTGCAGGAAGAAAGACCGAGCATTAACCTGATCCAACGCAGAACAGGGAGGGGAACGCCGAGGAGGGCCAAGGCCCTTGTTTCAGCATAAGAGCCCCTCATGTGATGTGAGCGGGTGAGGGGTAAGGGATGCATGCACACGGGACCCAGAGTACAACCGCATTATCACTTCATTAGATGGTCAGGAGTATTAATTACCTCTACAACAAACGGCCCAGGGATCTACCCTGGCACTTCCTTAACACCCCCCCCTTTAGTAAGAACGTAAGACCGAGGGTCCATCAAGCCCAGCATTGTGTGTCCAGCAGTGGTCAGTCCATAGTATTCTCTACTTTCCCTGTACGTACCCGGATCAGTCCAGACTCCTGGGTTTTGCCTCCCAGCCAGCAGGTGGAGACAGAGTTTCACAGCCACCGGCACATAACCCGCTGCGCCACCTGCAGTCCCTCAGTATTTCTCTGTCTCCAGCAGATGCAGGAGGTGCAAAACCTGCAGTTCTGAACCTCAAAAAAAAAGAAAGAGAAAGCAGCTGGGCCACTCCTCTGTCATCTTACTCAATTTCACAAGGAGCGGGCCAAGATCACATCGGACAGGTTTGTTCTACGCTTTAGAGTTTGCTCGTCCACTGCAAAGCCTCTTTATAGTGTCTCCCTGTGCTACGACGGAAAAGAAGCGGATCGTGCTTAAACTCTCGAGCGTCTGCTAGGGGCCATAGTTCCCACACCTCCGCAGGAGCAAAGAACGGGTCATTACTCCATTTATTTTGTGGTGCCCAAATAGAACGGGGCGTTCCGCCCACTTCTGGACTTAAAGAAAGTGAATCTAGCTCTCAAATTTCCTTGTTTTCGGATGGAAACTCTGCGTTCCGTCATCGCGGCGGTTCGAAGAGGAGAGTTCTTGGCAACCCTGGATCTGCCGGAGACGTATCTGCATATCAGGAATCAGGATCCACCTGGACCATCAGAGAGATCTCTGGTTCATGGTCCTAGGAGAGCATTTTCAAGTTAGTGCCCTTTCGAACGGCTTGGTGACAGCTTCCCGGACCTTCGCCAAGGTGATGGTAGTGGAGAGAAGGCCTGTGCACTCGTATCTGGACGACTGGCTGATTCCAGCAAAGTCGGAAGACCTGTGCAAGCAAGCGGTGGAGGTAGTGTTGTGCTGCTTGCAGTCGTTGGGTTGGATAGTGAACTTATCCAAGAGCCAGCTTCTCCCCTCCCAAGTACTGGATTTTCTGGGGCCACTTTTCGAAACCCGAGTGGGGAAGGTTTTTCTCACGGAGGAGCAGTCCCAGTGTGGAGTCTCTTGCAGGCCTGTGTGCCCAGGGTATGGGATTCCTTACAGGTTCCTGGCTCCATGGCACTTTCCTTGGAACTCATTCTCTGGGCATTTGCTCATATGCGGCCCCCTTCAACAGGCGTTGTTATCCTGCTGGGATCCCTGCTCAGAACAGTTTAATCTTCTCCTACCGCTTATCGATTCAGCAAAGTCCAGTCTGTCGTGGTGGCTTTTGCGACGCCAGTTGAGCTGTGGTGTAGACTTGGAGGTTGCTCCCAATGCCAGCCTCTCCGGCTGGGGAGCAGTATGCCGGTCCCAGTCTATCCAAGGTCAATGGTCATCAGAGGAGACGTCATGGTCCATCAATCAACTCAAGACGAGAGCAGTACGGTTAGCCCTCCAGGTGTTTTCACCTCTGCTGCACAACCGCCCAGTCAGGTTTCTGTCCGACAACGCGACGATGGTAGCCCACATCAACTGTCAAGGGGGGACCAAGAGTCTAGCAGTGGCTCAGGAAGTGGAGGTGCTCATGTGTTGGGCAGAGCAGCATCTGTCTGATAGCAGCCTCCCACACTGCGGGGTCAGACAACGTGCAGGCCAACTTTCTCAGCTGGCAGCAGGTAGATCCCGGAGAATGGGGGCTATTGGAAGAAGCGAAGTGTGTCATTACCTACAGATGGGGTGTTCCTCATGGATGTAATGGCGACTCAGCGGTATGCCAAGGCGCCTCGATTCTTCAGCTGCAGGAGAGAGCGAGGAGCGGAAGGGGTCAATGTTTTGGTTCCTCCTTGGCCAAGCGATATACTGATTTATATATTTCCACCGTGGCTGCTGTTGAGAAAAAGTTAGTGAGGAAAATAGAGCTCAATCCAAGAAGGATAATTCGGATGGCCCCGGAGTCCTTGGTTCACGGATCTGGTCAATCTGGCGCTGGATGGACCTTTGAGGCTGGGTCATCTATGAACCAGCTATGTCAGGGACCCATATTTTTAGATCAGGCAGATCACTTGTCTAGTGGCTTGGCTGTAGAGAGGCGGCACTTAAGAAAGAAGGGATATCCTGAGGATGCTATTGTAGGATCAAGAGACTTCCACCTCTCTGGAGTATGTCAGGGTCTGGGGGATTTGAGTCTTGGGGCACTGAGCAAAAGATCAATCCGCAGCAAGCGTCAGTGGCGCAGACCCGGGCTTATCTGCAGAAAGGGTTGATGAAAGGTCTGTCTTCCAGCTTCCTAACAGTGCAGGTTTCGGCTCTGGGCTGTTTTCGAGGCCAGGTTCATGGAAAGCCTCTGGCGTCACGTCCAGATGTGGCGCGTTTCCTCAGAGGGGCAATGCATTTGCGGCCTCCTACTCAGTCTGTACGTCCCTCTTGGAGTCTTAACTTTGTTCTCAAAGAAATGCGTGCGACGCCGTTTCAGCCTCTTAAAAGGAGCTCACTTTGAAGATGGGTTTTCTTGGTGGCTATTTGTTCGGCCAGAAGATCTCTGAACTTCAAGCCTCGACCTGCAGGGAGCCTTTTTTATGGACCTCAGATTTGGGGGTGGTTTCGGCATTCCACAAGTCAAATCCGTGGAACTTCCTTCTTGATCAATGTCACATAGCTCTTCAGGCTAGCGCCAGGGCATCGCTACCTCATTAAGTCCTTTGTATCTCATTTATTAACTGTTCAATGTTATTTATTCAAAGTTTATTCTGTCTTTAAGGTTCTATGTAACGCTCTCATGCGAGGTTATTGTTCCATTGTAAACCGGTTTGATTTGTATTCTATACAAGAAGATCGGTATATAAAAGTTAAAAATAAATAAACAAACGTCCAGCGTTTGCTCATCTGGAGCTTGGGATGCCTCACGCCAAAGACCTAAGGCGTTTGGATGTCAGACAAGGTCACCAACAGTTTCAGATTCTCGGATCACCTTTTTGGGATGTGGAGTGGCACAAAAAGGGTGCGAAGGCTTTGAAAGCCACGAGTGCACGTGGCTTACATTTGTCGTCATCGTCGTCCTATCCCGGAAGGGTTAAAGGCTCCTTCGACTCCTGGGCGGGAGGTTAGAAAGTGCTGCTGCAAGAGATTTGCAGGGCGGCTGCTTGGAAGTCTTTGCCAGACACCACAGATTGGACGTTCACGCGCCAGAAGTTGCTGGTATCGGAGCATCCATCGAGCGGGACTCTCACAGTCCCACCCGGTTAGAGAAGCTTGGGTACATCCCAGCTGTCCTGGACTGATCCGGGTACTACAGGGAGAGGACAATTGGTTCTTACCTGCTAATTTTCGTTCCTCTAGTACCACGGATCAGTCCAGACTCCCGAAGGGAGTGGGCACTTTTGGAGAGCCCACACGATTTGTCTTTTGTCTACTGACTTTATCGTCTGAAGAATGGCATAGGGTTTTTTTTCTCCGTAAAGTTTTTAAGATCCTCTATGGTTATATGTAGTTTCCTCTGCTCATTCGAGAATTATCGATTCTAAAATCTGTTAGAGGTCTTTTATGGTATCGGCTTGGGTAAATAATAGTAATAGTGAGGGGCTACAGGCGGCACAACAGGTTATGTGCCGGTGGCTGTGAAACTTTCTCTGTCTCCATCTACTGGAAGGGAGGCAAAGTGCAGGAGTCTGGACTGATCTGAGGTATTACAGGAATGAAAATTAGCATGTAAGGACCAATTTTCCTTCATATTATTATTAGTAATAATGATGGAAATAGCTTACCTGCCCCTGTGAGATGACACGGACAGGCCATGGAGAGAAAGGGAAGAGAAGAGAAGACCGCATTAGTTTAAAATATTTTCTGTTCTCACACACACACATGCACTTGTCGAGAATTGGGGGACGGAGGGAAGTGGGAGCTAGCGCTCTGTCACCTGGTGAAGGCCTCGTCCTGCAGGTTTAGCACCAGACTCTCAGCGTTCAGATACACGCGGTTCTGAGAAGTCGCCAGCTGAGGAGAGAGGAGCAGGAATCTGTTAGAGCAGCAGAGGTAAATGCATGTATTCACCTATCAGCTGTCAGGTAAAGATACACGACCTGCAGACAGGAGACAGGGATGTGGCCTGAGCCCCACCCGTTAGCATCAGATGATTCCCCCACCCCAGGAGCACTGCTAGAGATCTACAAGTGAATCCAGAAAAGACAGAAATGGAGATTTTCCAGAAAAAGCCAAATTTTACCAATATAACCAAGAAGCTAGAGCACACCTTAGGACTATGCATAGCTCAGCCGGACAGGAAGTGCATTTCAGGACTTTAAATCAGCTCTAAAGTCGCTACAAAACGTCTGGTCAAATAGATACAGCTCAATGGGGCACAGCCAGCCCAGATTTCGGTTGTGCCTTACTAAGCTGTTACAGCTCTCTGAAGGTGTGAATAAGCATCTCCTCTTTGTCTATGTTCACGTATTTTTGCTGATATATATATGTAGTGCATAATTATTATTTTAGGTATGTTCCATGCTGTACATCGCCTCTGGGTTTTTTAGGCGATTAATACATTTAAATAAAAGATAAAGATTACAGATAAAAGTGTAGAACTTCATGGTCAGTTTTGCAATAGGTGAATAGTGAAGTGCCGCAGGGATCTGATTTATAAAATCAGGAGTGGGTGCAAGGAGAAAGCTTTACTGCCACCTGCAGTCCCTCAGTATGAATCTAACCCCAACCACAAATTCATTAATATCCCCTCACCCAGCAGAGGGAAGTGGAAATTCAGTCTTTTGGCAGCAACGGGGCGGGTCCCTGGACTGATCCGTGGTACTACAGGAAGGAAAGTTAGCAGGGAAGAACCAATGTTCCTTTCCCTGTACCTACCCGGATCAGTGCAGACTCCTGGGATGTACCCAAGCACCGGGCGGGAACCCGAAAGACCTGCTCTCAACACACTTCCAACGAACGTTACCTCCTCTCGCGCTCAAACAGCCAAGCGGTGAAAGTACGCGGCGAGGAGGACCCCACTGCAGTCTGTAAGGGAGATACTGAGACTTCGCCCAGGAGGCCACCTGCGGCCCAGTCCAATGCGCCTTGAACCCCCTCAGAATTGCAAGACCCTTACAAATAGAGGCCGAGCTCCACCGAACACCACAAAGAGATGGTCCGATCGCCAAAAGTTAGCAGTGACAGCCAGAAGATGAAGGTCCCTATCCTGCACTGAATCCCTAGACCATTCCGGAAACTCACATGGAAAGCAGAAACAACTTTCGGCAAAAAGGATGGAACCGTAGGCAAGATCACCCTGTCATCCGCAGTCTCAACAAGACAGAGCCTGAAGCTGCGAAACAGCAATCAGAGATACCGACTTCAGCGTAAGGGCCTTCAGAGAAGCTGCAAAACTAAACTGAGGTCCCAATCTGGACACAGCTTCCGAACCCGGTGCCGTAAATGCTTAACCCCATCCATGAAACAAACTACATCGTGATGAGAGGCCAACGACCTTCCCCACAAACCACCCAAGGCTGCAACCTGGACACGGAGCGACCTATAGGCCAGGCCCTTAGACAACCCCGGTTCCAGAAAGGACTCCCAAGGTCAGAAGATCCAGCTGTGGCCGAAGACCCAAAAACCTTCCCGAGCCTGACATAGACCACAGACGTGGAAGGCTGCCTAGCCTGAAGCAGAGTGGAAATTACCGGTTCCGATTAACCTGTCGAGCCACGAGACAAAAGCCCTTTTGTTGGAAGGGAACCTCCTCAAATCCCAGAAATGGGACCGGGGAGGAAAGGTCTTCTTATTGCTCTTCCTATCCTCCGGCAATCTCTTCCCTTTGGAACTGATCCAGATCCTCCCCAAATAGTAACTTCCCTTTAAAAGGAAGATTACACAGCTGAGGCTTGGACCACATCTGCCGAACAATTGCGCAACCACAGAAGCCTGTGCACAGCTACCGAGACCTTGCTCCTGGCGAACGTAGGCCCCAAATCATACAGCGCATCAGCCACGTACGTCACGTCACACCAAACGTGCCGAAAGAGCCTCGCTGAGCACGCCTTCTGCACCCAGCACACGCAGGCCCTTTGCATGGAGCTGGCACAGAGTGACCGACACCTCACACATACGAATGAGCCTCGCTGAGCACGCCTTCTGCACCCAGCACACGCAGGCCCTTTGCATGGAGCTGGCACAGAGTGACCGACACCTCACACATACGAATGAGCCTCGCTGAGCCTGCCTTCTGCACCCAGCACACGCAGGCCCTCTGCATCGAGCTGGCACAGAGTGACCGACACCTCACACATACGAATGAGCCTCGCTGAGCCTGCCTTCTGCACCCAGCACACGCAGGCCCTTTGCATCGAGCTGGCACAGAGTGACCGACACCTCACACATACGAATGAGCCTCGCTGAGCTCGCCTTCTGCACCCAGCACACGCAGGCCCTTTGCATCGAGCTGGCACAGAGTGACCGACACCTCACACATACGTGACCGACACCTCACACATACGCTTCCATTGAATTCCCAACTTGCACATCCCTAAGAGCAGCGGACCCTGTCACTGGGACCCTGGTCACCGCAGAGACCGTCGCATCAAGCTTAGGCGTCTTCAGACGATCCATTGCTCCTCCGTCAAAGGACATAGCTTTGCCCTAGCCCTACCGACCTTCAAGCCTGCTTCCAGGAAATCCCACTCCCCGCTGATCGGCTTCTGAATCTTCTTAGGTAAAGGAAAGGCATCGAGAGGACTACGCAGCCCATCCAGGACCAGATTCACCCCTTCATTGTCCGACTCTTCCTGCGACAGCTAAACCCCCAGTTCCTCCAACACCTGAGGGATGAGAAGGAGCAGCTCCTCCTCCTCCTCAGACGGATCACCCGAGGGTCACCACCTCATGCAGATCTCGAGTCTGACTCCCATCTGGATCCACCCCCCCTGTGGAGACGCAGGATCCTCTGTAACCTCATCCGAGTCATCTAGGGCACTGGGGCCACCTTCCGCCTCAGCGTGACGCAAGCCCAGGCATTTCTGCAAATCCCAGAACCGCCCGCCAGTACCAACTTTGGTGTTTTGGGCGGAACCGGCAGTCTCTCCCTGGATCTCTTTGCTGCCGTTCCCTTCCTACAAAGGCAGAACAAACTCTGGAGAAAATCCCTCCGGATCCTCAGTCCTCCGAGTCTGCCCTCCCCTCAGCCCCCTAAAACCACAGGACTCCCTGCCGGGTGGGGGCCCCTGAGCGCGTTCCCCCGCGCGCACAGGCAGTGAAGACCCCCGCATTGACCACAGCTGTGGCCCGAGAGGATCAGGAGGCCCTTCTGGTCTTAGCAGCCCCCCCCCCCCCCCCCCGATGCAGAGCCCGTGCAGAGGGAGCGGGAACTGAACGGGGCTGACCAGAGCCCACGGGCCCTGCAAGCCCTCGTGAGAAAACGCGGTCGACAAACAGAACGCAGCCCGAGCGCGCCCAATGCCGACAGAAGCGCCTCACGGGAAACCTTCGGTGGGCCGACCTGACTCACGTGGCGCCCACCTCAGTCACGCTCCTGCCGATCCCCTGAGCCCTGCTGCCCCGGCACCGAACAGAGACTGAATCTCCCGTCTCTTTTACTTTGTTTTAAAAGAAAAACCAAAAAACGTAAGGGGTACTTTCCTGAAAAAGAGACAGCGGCAGGCAGGAGGGGGCCAGTCCCCTTCTGGTACCAGCAGGCTTACACAGTCAGGGGCATCCAACCCCCCGTCACCCGGCTCGACCCGAGGGATGCCCCACAAAGAAACCCAGCACCTCGGGGAGTCTCACCAAGCGACTGCAAGCACAACCTTCTCAACGTTGTCCCCAGCCTCTGGCACTGCAGAGCCGGCAGACTCGGGAGAGAGTGGCCCAGAGTCTGCCCACGTGGAACTATTCGATCCTCCTCAAGTCCTTTTGGGTGCAGTGGGGGCAGGGGCGGAGGCAGAGTAGCTGTACATATTGTATACTTGTATATAATTAACCTCTTCTCTCTCTCTTTAATTCCTCCACCCCAGTTCAACAGCCCTTGTTAATTGTAACTGCATCTCTTCTTCACGTTTATGTTCGTTGTTGTATTCATCGCACCCCTGTTTTTTATGTAAACCGACATGATGTGAATTTTTTCATGAATGCCGGTATAAAAAAACCTTAAATAAATAAATAACTTCAAAAGAACTGCAGTTTGCACCTCTCCCATCTGCTGGAGACAGAGAAATACTGAGGGACTGCAGGTGGCTCTCTCGGTTATGCAGCAGGGCTTCAAAGTTTTGTTCTCTGCCTCCATCTGCTGGCAGGGAGGCATAAACCCACTTGTTCTGGACTGATCCAGGGTATGAATAGAACAAGAATATTCACATTCTGGGGTCACCTCACTACCAGCCACACAAATTCCCTCCACTAACAAACACTGAGTGACAACACACACCCTGCAAAACACACACTCAGCACCTATAGAGCAAACCTGCCACAGCACAACAGCACTGCCAGGGCTCTCACAGTAACAACTCCAACTATGAAAAGGCAGCACTGCACATATCACACTGACCCTATGACCTCAATATACCTACTGGGAAAACAGACCAAGGCCTGATATCCCTACACAGTAACGCATGCTAGCAGAAAACCACTCCCCAGCTACACACACAGAACATGGGCAGCCCCTAACCAAATACAGAATAAGGGGTTGCAAATTAGAAATAGCAACACGCAGACAAAAATACCTAATTGGAAATCCCGAGAAGCCACAGACTCTGCATGCAGTGCAGCACTCGAGAACCAGAACCAGCCATGCATTTCCCCTGCACTGTGTATAGGGCAAAGAGAGAAGAGGAAAATCACAGACTTCCCACAAAAGAAGGAGCAGGAAAACCTGCGTCTAATCCTGGGGGAAAGAGGAGAAACAGCAGCGAGAGCAGCAGAGTCTGTGGGATCCTGCCCCCGGGCCAGAACCAGGATCCGAGCAGAGACAATACGGACCAGCTCCAGAACCTGGATCTGAGCAGAGACAATCCGGACCAGCACCAGAACCCAGGATCTGAGCAGAGACAATCCGGACCAGCACCAGAACCCCGGATCTGAGCAGAGACAATCCGGACCAGCACCAGAACCCCGGATCTGAGCATATATCATATATATATGAAATCTGACAGTGTGTGTCTATATGTATACACACACACAGTCATTATGAATCATGGCGGTTTACAATAAAATATATAGAAACCTAAAATCTATACATTCAAATATAAAACAACAAGCCGTAAAGCCCGTTAAAACGGGCTACATCCCTCTGTCTCTCACCTCCCCCTCATTCTCTCTCCCCTCACTCTTCACCACCCCCCTCCCCCACCCACTCCTCTCCACCCTCCCTCTCCTCTCACTCAGTCCCCCCTCTCCCCTCACTCCCTCCCACTCAGTCCCCCCTCTCCCTCCCTCCCACTCACTCAGTCCCCCTCTCCCTCCCACTCACTCAGTCCCCCTCTCCCTCCCTTCACCCCCCTCCATTTCCTCCCGGCGCCGTAAGCGCGACTTCCCGCAACCCTCACCCGGCTCCATTAACTCCTCCCGCTCCTGCCGGCAGATCTCGGGGGGGGTCACTCCCGCGCGCGCGGCAGTGACCCCCCCCGAGATCTGCCGGCAGATCTGGGGAGGAGAAGTAGCGGCGCCGCTGCTTCTCCTCCCGCTCCTGCCGGCAGATCTCGGTGGGGGGGGCGCGGGAGTGACACCCCCCCCCCCCCCCGAGATCTGCCGGCAGATCTGGGGAGGAGAAGCAGCGGCACCGCGCGCGCGCGCGGCGCCGCTGCTTCTCCTCCCGCTCCTGCGGCCCCACCGCCATTTTTATTTTCTGATCGACATCCTTGCCCGCACATGCGCAGTAGAGCTGCGCTCTACTGCGCATTTGCGGGCCGTCGGTCACAGGCCATTTATAAGGTAGATGCTATTATTTACAATAAAATGAATTTAACTGGCAGGCAATGCAATGATTTTAAGATAGGTCTGATATACACTTATTACCCGTTAATATTCTGGCTGTTGCATTTTGTAATAACTGTACTGAAAGTCTTGTGTTTATAGGTAAATAAGTAATAATAGTCAAAATCGCTGAAAATCAATGCTTGTAACACTGCCCTGAAGTCCTCGTATGAGAGCAGAGGCTTTAAACATTTCAGGATATTTAATTTATAGCAGACATTTTTTAATCTTTTGGCTAATGTTTTTTCATTGATCGATTGCTGTCGATTATAAATCCTAAATCCCAGCCATGATCAGATATTTTATTTTTGTCTAAATCACTCAGCGTTGCTATCGGTATTGGGGATGAGGATGGAATTTTCCTATTTAAAAGAATTATTTCTGTCTTTTGTGGGTTTATGACTAATCTCATATGTATTAATTGCAAAATTAAGACAATCCAGACCAGGGGTCAGGAACCTTTTTGGCTGAGAGAGCCATAAACGCCACATATTTTAAAATGTAATTCCATGAGAGCCATACAATATGTTTAAAACTAAATACAAGTAAATGTGTGCATTTTATGTAAGATCACACTTTTAAAGTACAATAAGTCTCTGAAAATATTACACCAGGCCTTAAGACACCAATACATCTCCTATTAGGAAAACAGACCAAGTCAGGCTGCTATAGAGTCCTACACAGAAACTACACGCCAGCAGAAAACCTCACCTGAATCACGTGCTGTCCCTCACCTAACATAGAATAAAGAGACCAAAACGCATAACAAGAAGCATGCAGACAAAAACTGAATTGGAAACTGCAACAAGCCAGAGTCTCTGTATGCAGTGTAACAAAGGAAAAAAGAAACATCACACATCCTTATAAAACAAATCAAGAAATATAAAATCATCAGCAGTAAAACTGTACTAACAAAAAGAACATATTTCGAAACAGCTGATAAGTGGAATATCCAATAATTAAAAACTCATATAAAACATTTCCAGATACCAACAAAATATTTCAAAATAGCAGACACAAAGATCCAGTAATGAAAAATAATAAGGATACAAAAATTTTTTTTGCTCTGCATACCTGGGAACGTTTGATATCCAGGTGTCCTGAGATTGTTCTGAATTAGCAGGAGGTGGGGTGGTTTGCTTGGAACTTTCTCCTCTCTCAGTCACATACCAGCGCTCTCTCTCACACTGGCTCTCAATGACACACCTATATACACATGCTCTCAGTCACTCACATATACAAATGTTTTTTCTCTCTCACTTATATAGGCTCTTAATTACACATTTACACACATGCTGTCTATCTTTTCACGCTTACACACACACAGGCTTTCAATCACATAAATACATGCTGTCTTTTTCTCTCACACACAGACTCTCATTCACATGCTTACAAACATGTCCTCTCTTTCTCTCATTTACACACAGGCTCTCAATCACATACTCACATGCTCCCTCACCTAAATCAGCTCTCAATCACACAGACACACATGGTCTCTCTCTCTCATTTAAACACAGGCTCTCAATCACATACTCACATGCTCCATCACCTAAACCAGCTGTCAATCAGACACAGACACACATGGTCTCTCTCTTACTTATACACACTGGCTCTTAATCATACATACACATGATCTCTCTCACACACAAAGGATCTCAATCATACACACATACTCTTTCAAACAAACAGGTTTTCAATTACAAACTTACACATTCAGGTTCCCAATGGTAAACTTACATTCATGCTCTCTCTCACACAGGCAGGCTCTCAATCACAGACATACTCTCTTTCACATGTACAGGCTCTCAATCATTCACATACATGCAATCTCTCACTCACACACACAGGATCTCAAACACACATGCTTGCTCGCTCATTCACTCTCTCTCTCCCCCCCCCGGGAACTCGCGGCAGCAGCAGCCACCTCCCAACGCTAACCTCCTTCATTTTCAGCCCTTGCGGAGGCGAAGGCGGAGTCCCATCGGCCGCGGTTGAAGATTTTCATTTTCCTCCGAGCCGCGCTGCAGTTTTCTTCCCGTCAGAGACTAGCGTGCCTGCGCGGGTCTTCCCGCGCAGGCACCCGATGCTCTCCACTTCCTCTTCCGGGCCGCGGGAAGAAGAGAGCACCGGCGTGCTCTCTTCTTCCCGCGGCCCGGAAGAGGAAGTGGAGAGCATCGGGTGCCTGCGCGATGACTCCAGCGCTGGCACCCCGGCTGACACCCGATGACTCCGGCGCAGGCACCCGGATGACTCCAGTCGGCGTGCTCTCTTCTCCTCCCCCCCGCGGCCCGGAAGAGGAAGTGGTGAGCATCGGGTGCCTGCGCGGAAGAAGAGACCACGCTAGTGTGGTCTCTTCTTCCCCCCGCGCAGGCACCCGATGCTCTCCACTTCCTCTTCCGGGCCGCGGGGGGGGGGGGGGGGGGGGGGGAAGGAGAAGAGAGCACGCCGGTGCCGCTGACTCCAGCTGTCCTGCCGCGTTCCGCCCGGGCTGACAGCATTTTAAGCCCGGGCGGCGGAGGACCGGGGAGCAGCTGGGTCAGCGGGGAACCGCGAAGTATGGCGACACTTGTCTGCGAGCCAGATGCAGCCCTCAAAAGAGCCATATCTGGCTCGCGAGCCATGGGTTCCCGACCCCTGATCCAGACCAACACCGGAACCCGGGACCCGAGCAGAGAATCCGGAGCGGCACCGGAACCCGGGACCCGAGCAGAGAATCCGCAGCGGCACCGGAACCCGGGACCCGAGCAGAGAATCCGCAGCGGCACCGGAACCCGGGACCCGAGCAGAGAATCCGCAGCGGCACCGGAACCCGAGCAGAGAATCCGCAGCGGCACCGGAACCCGGGACCCGAGCAGAGAATCCGCAGCGGCACCGGAACCCGGGACCCGAGCAGAGAATCCGCAGCGGCACCGGGATCCGAGCAGAGAATCCGCAGCGGCACCGGAACCCGGACCCGAGCAGAGAATCGCAGCGGCACCGGAACCCGGGACCGAGCAGAGAATCTGCAGCGGCACCGGAACCCGGGACCCGAGCAGAGAATCCGCAGCGGCACCGGAACCCGGGACCCGAGCAGAGAATCCGCAGCGGCACCGGAACCCGGGACCCGAGCAGAGAATCTGCAGCGGCACCGGAACCCGGGACCCGAGCAGAGAATCTGCAGCGGCACCGGAACCCGGGACCCGAGCAGAGAATCTGCAGCAGCACCAGAATGTGGGACTTGTCCTGATTACTGTCACTTCTGTTCTCTGTAGTACACACGTACATAATATGCATGTTTTTCTTTTTTTAATTGCTTTATGTATTACTTTGACAAAACATGCGGAAGTGTTCAGGAATATTTCCTTAATCTGAGAGAGAGAGAGAGAGAGAGACTGATTTCTCACCGTTTTGGCGATGCTCTGTGCTGCACGGATTCGGCGCAGTTTCAGGTATCCAGGGTTTGTGCTTAGCGCATCACCGATGTGACCAAGAGGAGGGGTAAAGGAAAACACAGAATTATTCTGTTCCAGTATTTCCTAGAGATGGCTCCCCTGCCCCCCTCAGGCTCGCAGTGCTGTAACCACGAGGAAGCTGGTGTGGCAGTACAGCGAATCCCTCTCATCCCTGCACCAGAGCAGGAACCTCGCTTACCAGCGAACCCCAAAGACACCAAGACACTCGCCAAGGTCAAGAGCTAGGGTCAGTGCCATGCACCTTACTCCCTTCATGTGAGCCTACGGATTGGGGGCCCGGGGAAGCATTCACAGGATATCATCTTAGCTGCCTCGGCCTCTCCCTCTGCCTGCACGATCTTCTGCTTCTGCTCCTGTTTTGCCTTCTCTACCAGGAACTGAGCACGCTGAGCCTCCTGCTGGGCTAGAGAAAGAGAGAGACCCCCGTCAGACAGCCCCTGCAACAGGATGAGAGCGCGACTGGGCCTCTCCCCCACTCTGGCACTTACCCACTTGCTTGGACTCCACGGCAGCCGTGTACTCCCGGCTGAAGCTCAGCTCAGTGATGGCCACGTCGTCCAGGATCAGGCTAAAGTCCTTTGCTCTCTCTGTCAGCTCCCGGCGGATCAGCAGAGACACCTAGAGGAGAGGAAGACCTGAACACAAAAGTCTATTTCCCCGGTGGGTGATGTCGGCTTGAGCTCCCTCCCCCTCCCAGTACCTGCGCTCGCTGCGTGATCAGCTGGGAGGCGTTGAACTTGGCCACCACGCTCTTCAGTACTTCATTGACTATGGAGGGCAGCACCCGCTCCTCGTAATCCAGCCCCAAGCGCTGGTAGAGTGAGGGCAGCTCCAGGGCCACAGGGCGTGATAATACCCGCAGGGTAATGTTCACCATCTGTAGATCTGAAGCACAAGCAGCCGGACAGGGCATAAATGTACAGAGAGGTGACCAGAGGCTGGGGCGGGACAGGGCATAAATGTACAGACAGAGAGGTGACCAGAGGCTGGGGCGGGACAGGGCATAAATGTACAGACAGAGAGGTGACCAAAGGGCGGGGCAGGGACATAAATGTACAGACAGAGAGGTGACCAGAGGCTGGGGGACAGGGACATAAATGTACAGACAGAGAGGTGACCAAAGGCTGGGGCAGGGACATAAATGTACAGACAGAGAGGTGACCAGAGGCTGGGGCAGGGACATAAATGTACAGACAGAGAGGTGACCAGAGGCTGGGGCAGGGACATAAATGTACAGACAGAGAGGTGACCAGAGGGCGGGGCAGGGACATAAATGTACAGACAGAGAGGTGACCAGAGGCTGGGGCAGGGACATAAATGTACAGACAGAGAGGTGACCAGAGGCTGGGGCGGGACATAAATGTACAGACAGAGAGGTGACCAGAGGCTGGGGCAGGGACATAAATGTACAGACAGAGAGGTGACCAGAGGCTGGGGCAGGGACATAAATGTACAGAGAGGTGACCAGAGGCTGGGGCAGGGACATAAATGTACAGACAGAGAGGTGACCAGAAGGCGGGGCAGGGACATAAATGTACAGACAGAGAGGTGACCAGAGGCTGGGGCAGGGACATAAATGTACAGACAGAGAGGTGACCAGAGGCTGGGGCAGGGACATAAATGTACAGAGAGAGAGGTGACCAGAGGCTGGGGCGGGACAGGGCATAAATGTACAGACAGAGAGGTGACCAGAGGGCTGGGGCAGGGACATAAATGTACAGACAGAGAGGTGACCAGAGGCTGGGGCAGGGACATAAATGTACAGACAGAGAGGTGACCAGAGGCTGGGGCAGGGACATAAATGTACAGACAGAGAGGTGACCAGAGGCTGGGGCAGGGACATAAATGTACAGACAGAGAGGTGACCAGAGGCTGGGGCAGGGACATAAATGTACAGACAGAGAGGTGACCAGAGGCTGGGGCAGGGACATAAATGTACAGAGAGAGAGGTGACCAGAGGCTGGGGCGGGACAGGGCATAAATGTACAGACAGAGAGGTGACCAGAGGCTGGGGCAGGGACATAAATGTACAGACAGAGAGGTGACCAGAGGGCGGGGCAGGGACATAAATGTACAGACAGAGAGGTGACCAGAGGGCGGGGCAGGGACATAAATGTACAGACAGAGAGGTGACCAGAGGGCGGGGCAGGGACATAAATGTACAGACAGAGAGGTGACCAGAGGCTGGGGCAGGGACATAAATGTACAGACAGAGAGGTGACCAGAGGCTGGGGCAGGGACATAATGTACAGACAGAGAGGTGACCAGAGGGCGGGGCAGGGACATAAATGTACAGACAGAGAGGTGACCAGAGGCTGGGGCGGGACAGGGCATAAATGTACAGACAGAGAGGTGACCAGAGGGCTGGGGCGGGACAGGGCATAAATGTACAGACAGAGAGGTGACCAGAGGGCGGGGCAGGGACATAAATGTACAGACAGAGAGGTGACCAGAGGGCGGGGCAGGGACATAAATGTACAGACAGAGAGGTGACCAGAGGGCGGGGCAGGGACATAAATGTACAGACAGAGAGGTGACCAGAGGCTGGGGCAGGGACATAAATGTACAGACAGAGAGGTGACCAGAGGGCGGGGCAGGGACATAAATGTACAGACAGAGAGGTGACCAGAGGCTGGGGCAGGGACATAAATGTACAGACAGAGAGGTGACCAGAGGCTGGGGCGGGACAGGGCATAAATGTACAGACAGAGAGGTGACCAGAGGCTGGGGCAGGGACATAAATGTACAGACAGAGAGGTGACCAGAGGGCGGGGCAGGGACATAAATGTACAGAGAGGTGACCAGAGGGCGGGGCAGGGACATAAATGTACAGACAGAGAGGTGACCAGAGGGCGGGGCAGGGACATAAATGTACAGACAGAGAGGTGACCAGAGGCTGGGGCAGGGACATAAATGTACAGACAGAGAGGTGACCAGAGGCTGGGGCAGGGACATAAATGTACAGACAGAGAGGTGACCAGAGGGCGGGGCAGGGACATAAATGTACAGACAGAGAGGTGACCAGAGGGCGGGGCAGGGACATAAATGTACAGAGAGGTGACCAGAGGGCGGGGCAGGGACATAAATGTACAGACAGAGAGGTGACCAGAGGCTGGGGCAGGGACATAAATGTACAGACAGAGAGGTGACCAGAGGCTGGGGCAGGGACATAAATGTACAGACAGAGAGGTGACCAGAGGCTGGGGCAGGGACATAAATGTACAGACAGAGAGGTGACAGAGGCTGGGGCGGGGACAGGGCATAAATGTACAGACAGAGAGGTGACCAGAGGGCGGGGCAGGGACATAAATGTACAGACAGAGAGGTGACCAGAGGGCGGGGCAGGGACATAAATGTACAGAGAGGTGACCAGAGGCTGGGGCAGGGACATAAATGTACAGACAGAGAGGTGACCAGAGGGCGGGGCAGGGACATAAATGTACAGACAGAGAGGTGACCAGAGGGCGGGGCAGGGACATAAATGTACAGACAGAGAGGTGACCAGAGGCTGGGGCAGGGACATAAATGTACAGACAGAGAGGTGACCAGAGGGCGGGGGCAGGGACATAAATGTACAGACAGAGAGGTGACCAGAGGGCGGGGCAGGGACATAAATGTACAGACAGAGAGGTGACCAGAGGGCGGGGCAGGGACATAAATGTACAGACAGAGAGGTGACCAGAGGGCGGGGCAGGGACATAAATGTACAGACAGAGAGGTGACCAGAGGGCGGGGCAGGGACATAAATGTACAGACAGAGAGGTGACCAGAGGCTGGGGCAGGGACATAAATGTACAGACAGAGAGGTGACCAGAGGCTGGGGCAGGGACATAAATGTACAGACAGAGAGGTGACCAGAGGGCGGGGCAGGGGACATAAATGTACAGACAGAGAGGTGACCAGAGGCTGGGGCAGGGACATAAATGTACAGACAGAGAGGTGACCAGAGGCGGGGGCAGGGACATAAATGTACAGACAGAGAGGTGACCAGAGGGCGGGGCAGGGACATAAATGTACAGACAGAGAGGTGACCAGAGGCTGGGGCAGGGACATAAATGTACAGACAGAGAGGTGACCAGAGGGCGGGGCAGGGACATAAATGTACAGACAGAGAGGTGACCAGAGGGCGGGGCAGGGACATAAATGTACAGACAGAGAGGTGACCAGAGGGCTGGGGCAGGGACATAAATGTACAGACAGAGAGGTGACCAGAGGGCGGGGCAGGGACATAAATGTACAGACAGAGAGGTGACCAGAGGGCGGGGCAGGGACATAAATGTACAGACAGAGAGGTGACCAGAGGGCGGGGCAGGGACATAAAATGTACAGACAGAGAGGTGACCAGAGGGCGGGGCAGGGACATAAATGTACAGACAGAGAGGTGACCAGAGGGCGGGGCAGGGACATAAATGTACAGACAGAGAGGTGACCAGAGGGCGGGGCAGGGACATAAATGTACAGACAGAGAGGTGACCAGAGGGCGGGGCAGGGACATAAATGTACAGACAGAGAGGTGACCAGAGGCTGGGGCAGGGACATAAATGTACAGACAGAGAGGTGACCAGAGGGCTGGGGCAGGGACATAATGTACAGACAGAGAGGTGACCAGAGGCTGGGGCAGGGACATAAATGTACAGACAGAGAGGTGACCAGAGGGCGGGGCAGGGACATAAATGTACAGACAGAGAGGTGACCAGAGGGCGGGGCAGGGACATAAATGTACAGACAGAGAGGTGACCAGAGGCTGGGGCAGGGACATAAATGTACAGACAGAGAGGTGACCAGAGGGCGGGGCAGGGACATAAATGTACAGACAGAGAGGTGACCAGAGGGCGGGGCAGGGACATAAATGTACAGACAGAGAGGTGACCAGAGGCTGGGGCAGGGACATAAATGTACAGACAGAGAGGTGACCAGAGGGCTGGGGCAGGGACATAAATGTACAGACAGAGAGGTGACCAGAGGCTGGGGCAGGGACATAAATGTACAGACAGAGAGGTGACCAGAGGCTGGGGCAGGGACATAAATGTACAGACAGAGAGGTGACCAGAGGCTGGGGCAGGGACATAAATGTACAGACAGAGAGGGTGACCAGAGGCTGGGGCAGGGACATAAATGTACAGACAGAGAGGTGACCAGAGGCTGGGGCAGGGACATAAATGTACAGACAGAGAGGTGACCAGAGGCTGGGGCAGGGACATAAATGTACAGACAGAGAGGTGACCAGAGGGCGGGGCAGGGACATAAATGTACAGACAGAGAGGTGACCAGAGGCTGGGCAGGGACATAAATGTACAGACAGAGAGGTGACCAGAGGGCGGGGCAGGGACATAAATGTACAGACAGAGAGGTGACCAGAGGGCGGGGGCAGGGACATAAATGTACAGACAGAGAGGTGACCAGAGGGCGGGACAGGGACATAAATGTACAGACAGAGAGGTGACCAGAGGCTGGGGCAGGGACATAAATGTACAGACAGAGAGGTGACCAGAGGCTGGGGCAGGGACATAAATGTACAGACAGAGAGGTGACCAGAGGGCGGGGCAGGGACATAAATGTACAGACAGAGAGGTGACCAGAGGGCGGGGCAGGGACATAAATGTACAGACAGAGAGGTGACCAGAGGCTGGGGCAGGGACATAAATGTACAGACAGAGAGGTGACCAGAGGGCGGGGCAGGGACATAAATGTACAGACAGAGAGGTGACCAGAGGGCGGGGCAGGGACATAAATGTACAGAGAGGTGACCAGAGGCTGGGGCAGGGACATAAATGTACAGACAGAGAGGTGACCAGAGGGCTGGGGCAGGGACATAAATGTACAGACAGAGAGGTGACCAGAGGGCGGGGCAGGGACATAGGCCTTCCCTTATTCCTCTCACCTTTTGACCCTGTAGGGGAAGAAATCTTTCTGGGCTTCGCTCGAATATCATAGATTATTGGATACTGAAACCATGGAAGCCTGTGGAAGGAAAAGAAAAAGAAAAAACAAGAAGTAATACAGAGTGAAAGAAAAACAATCCTGACTGAGCAGCAGCCCTGCCCCTCAGTGTCCTCAGCAGAAGGCACGGGCACAGCAGTTACTGCCGCAAGCAGAGGGCAGAGACCACCTGCCACCATTAATTACCTAGGAAAGAGGCAGCCCTGCAAGTATCACAGCAGATCCAGAGCCAGCAATGCCAAGAGAGAGGAGACGCACATTCCCCAGAGCTGAGACCATCTGCCACCATTAATTACCTAGGAAAGAGGCAGCCCTGCAAGTATCACAGCAGATCCAGAGCCAGCAATGCCAAGAGAGAGGAGACGCACATTCCCCAGAGCTGAGAGAGGAAATCACAGACGTCCCACAAAAGGAGGAGCAGGAAAACCTGCGTCTAATCCTGGGGGAAAGAGGAGAAACAGCAGCGAGAGCAGCAGAGTCTGTGGGATCCTGCCCCCGGGCCAGAACCAGGATCTGAGCAGAGAGAATCCGGACCAGCACCAGAACCCGGGATCTGAGCAGAAACAATCCGGACCAGCACCAGAACCTGGATCTGAGCAGAGACAATCCGGACCAGCACCAGAACCCGGGATCTGAGCAGAGACAATCTGGACCGGCACCAGAACCAGGATCTGAGCAGAGACAATACGGGCCAGCACCAGAACCAGGATCTGAGCAGAAACAATCCGGACCAGCACCAGAACCTGGGATCTGAGCAGAAACAATCCGGACCAGCACCAGAACCTGGATCTGAGCAGAGACAATCCGGACCAGCACCAGAACCAGGATCTGAGCAGAGACAATACGGACCAGCACCAGAACCTGGATCTGAGCAGAGACAATTCGGACCAGCACCAGAACCAGGATCTGAGCAGAGACAATACGGACCAGCACCAGAACCCGGGATCTGAGCAGAGACAATCCGGACCGGCACCAGAACCCGGGATCTGAGCAGAGAGAATCCAGACCAGCACCAGGATCTGAAGCAGAGACAATCCGGACTGGCACCAGAACCCGGATCTGAGCAGAGACAATCCGGACCGGCACCAGAACCCGGATCTGAGCAGAGACAATCCGGACCGGCACCAGAACCTGGGATCTGAGCAGAGACAATCCGGACCAGCACCAGAACCCTGGATCTGAGCAGAGACAATTCGGTCCAATGCAAGAACGTGGGAACTGTCTCTGGGATTTCTCTGCCGCACATTGTAATTCTGCCCTTTTCCCAGTTAATGTAAAACTTTGGCATCTACAAACTGTCAAGCCAAGAAAGGATCTGGAGTTTAAAAGCTAAGAGACAGAAAGCTAGCCCCCCCATCACCACGCTGGTCAGACATGTGAGAGTGCACTCTTACTGCCCTCCCCCCCCCACACACGCATTTGGGAAAGGGGGCTAAGAGTAAGTAAGACGTACCTGAAGTGCAGGCCTTCTGCGAGGATTGTATCTTTCTGGATCCCTCCTATCCGGTTGAAGAAAATGGCTCTGTGACCCCCTTCCACTGTCAGGACAGAAATGGAGAAGTTACTTACCTGATAATTTCCTTTTCCTTAGTGTAGACAGATGGACTCAGGACCAATGGGTTTATGCTCCCCTGCCAGCAGATGGAGACAGAGTCAGGTTTCAAAGCTGACGTCACCCTAGATACAGCCCTGCAGTGACCTCAGCCCTTCAGTATTCTCTTTGAAAAGGTATTGTGGAAATATCTTTGCTTAAACAACTTGATTAAACTTGAGTAAAACTTGAACTGGTTCAACTAATTTCCAAACTGGAGAGCGCCAGTGCACTCAACCGATTAACGCCGACACTGGGCAAACTGTGGGAGTCTTGAATTAGGGGTAGGCCGCGGCTTACCCGTGTTAGCTTAGTCTCGAGGTTTGTTATCTGAGATTCTCCTTTTCCCGGGGCAGCAGTGGGTGGGATGCTGAGTCCATCTGTCTACATCAAGGAAAACAAAATTATCAGGTAAGTAATTTCTCCATTTCCTAGCGTGTAGCTAGATGGACTCAGGACCAATGGGATGTACAAAAGCTACTCCTGGACAGGGCAGGAGGCTGCCCGTAGCCCACTTAGTACTGCCCTTGCGAAGGCTGCGTCTTCCCGGGCCTGAACATCCAGGCTCTAGAACCTGGAGCAGGTGTGTATGGAGGACCACGTTGCCGCCCGACAGATCTCGGCAGGCAACAGCAGCTTGGTTTCTGCCCAAGAGACTGCCTGGGCCCTCATAGAATGAGCCTTAATCTGTAGTGGTAAGGACTTTCCTGCCTCTATGTAGGCTGCCTTGATTAATTCTTTGATCCAGCGGGCTATGGTCGCCCGCGAGGCCGCTTCTCCTTGTTTCTTCCTGCTGTGAAGAATGAACAAGCGATCCGTTTTGCGCATCGGTTCCGATCTTTCCAGGTATCGCACCAGGAGTCTGCCGACATTCAGGTGGTGAAGGCGGCGTGAGTCTTCCGAGTCCTTATGTTCATTCGGAGCTGGTAGAGAGATGGTTTGGTTCAAGTGAAACTCGGAAACCACTTTCGGAAGTAAGGAGGGGACAGTGTGCAGTTGTATGGTTCCAGCTGTGAACCTAAGGAACGGTTCCCGACAGGATAGAGCCTGTAGTTCAAAGATGCAATGAGCTCAACATATTGCCACCAGGAATGCCATCTTCATTGTTAAGAGCCGTAGAGACAGACCGCATGTTGGTCTGAAGGAAGCCCCAGCTAGGAAGTCTAGTACTAGACTGAGATTCCATAGAGGCACCGGCCACTTTAGGAGTGGTCAGAGTTGTTTAACCCCTTTCAGGAAGCAGGACAAGTCCGGATGGGTCCACTTCTGCTCTGAAGCAGGCCAGTGCGGCTACTTGGGACCTTGAGGGAGTTGAGTGACAACCCCTTCTTCATACCGTCCTATAGAAACTAAAGAATCATGGGAATCTTGGCTGTCCGCGGGGGAATCCCGCGGTCCTCACACCAGGCTTCAAATACTCTCCAGATCCGTATGTATGACAGGGATGTGGAGAACTTGCACACTAGGAGCAGGGTGTCAATCACAGACTTTGAGTAACTGTGCTTCTTCAGGCGAGTCCTTTCAAGGGCCAGACTGTAAGAGAGAATCGAGACGGATCTTCGTGGAGAATCAGGCCCTGCCGGAGAAGGTCCCTGTGTGGAGGAAGGCACAGAAGGTTCCCCGCAAGGAGTCTTTGCATATCTGCGTACCATGTTCGTCTTGGCCAATTCAGGGCCACTAGCAGAACTATTCCCCTGTGATGTTCTATCTTGCGAATGACCCTAGCCCAGTAGTGACCATGGGGGGGTGGGGGAAGGCATGCAGTAATGCAGTAAGTCTTCCTCTGGCCAAGTCTGGACGAGAGCGTTGATTCCTTGGGATTGTGACTCATCTGTGGCTGAAGAACCTGGGGACTTGGGCACTGAGACGGGTGGCCAGTAGGTCCATGGCTGGGAGGCCCCAGCGATTTACTATCAGTTAGAAGGCTGTGGTCGACAGTGTCCATTCCCCCGGGTCCAGGCGCTCTCTGCTGAGGAAGTCTGCTGAGATGTTGTCTTTTCCTGCGATGTGGGAGGCCGAGATCCCTTGTAGGTTTATCTCCACCCATGTCATGAGAGGGTCTATCTCCAGACACACCTGCTGGTTCTTGGTTCCTCCCTGGTGGTTGATGTAAGCAACCATTGTCGCGTTGTCCGACATTACTCGAATTGCTTGCCTTGGAGTCTGTGGCTGAATTGCAGGCACGCAAGTCTGACTGCTAGAGCTTCCAGGCAGTTTATGTTCCATTCCGCCTCTTCCTTGTTCCATTGTCCCTGGGCCGTCAGTTCCTGACACTGGGCTCCCCAACCTCGCAGGCTCGCATCTATGATGAGCAAGATCCAGTTCAGTGGGGATAGGCTTACTCCTCTGCTTAGGTGGTCTTCCTGTAGTCACCACTGGAGCTGAGAACGTACCTCTGCTGGTAGTTGGAGGCGAATTGAGTAGCCCTGGGACAGTGGGTTCCATCGTGACAGTAAGGAGCGCTGGAGCGGTTGCATATGGGCCCTTGCCCAAGGGATGGCTTCCAGGGTTGATGCCATGAGGCCAAGGACTTGAAGACAGTCCCATACCTTGGGGCATGCATTGGTCATCAATCATTGTAATTGTTCCATCAGTTTCCTTCTCCTTGGGGAGGAGGATGGAAGACTTTGTTCTGTTTGGTGTCGAAACGGATCCCCAGGTACTCTAGCGATTGAGAGGGCTGCAGACTGCTCTTGCCCGTGTACACGACCCAACCGAGTTCCTGCAGTAGGCTCTTGACTCTGCTGGTCACCTGCTGGCTCTCTTCCAAAGACTTTGCCCTGATTAGCCAATCATCCAGGTAAGGGTGCACCAAGATCCCTTCCTTCTTCAGTGTTGCTGCCACGACCACCATGATTTTGGTGAAGGTTCTGGGGCGGTTGCTAGGCCGAAGAGTAGTGCTCAGAACTGGTAACGGTGACCCAGTATCACAAAGCGCAGGAAGCGCTGGTGATCCTGATGGACTGGGATGTGAAGGTAGGCTTCGGAAAGGTCCAGGGAGGTTAGAAACTCTCCCGGTTGTACTGCCATTATTACGGAGCAAAGAGTTTCCATGCAGAAGTGTAGAACCCGCAGATGACTGCTGATGTTCTTGAGATCCAGTATAGGCCGGAAAGATCCTTCCTTCTTGGGAACGATAAATAGATGGAATAGTGCACCGTATTTTGCTGGGGCGTGGGAACCAGAGTTATTGCCTTTAGACTGAGTAGTCTTGTTAGAGTGGTTTCTACTCCCAGTCTCTTGGAATGGGAGTGGCAGGGTGACGTCATAAATTTGTCTCGAGGGATGCTGCAGAACTCCAGAGAGTTGAAACTTCTCGAATGATGTTTAGAACCCATTTGTCCAACGTTATCTCGACCCATCTTTGGTAGAAGAGAGCAAGTCAACCCCTGAGATCTTTTACTCCTATCTTCCGGTAGCCGAGGCACTGGGGATTCGCCCCATTTGCTGGCTAACTTCTCCAATTCGCTTCCAAACAAGAGAGATCCTTTAAAAGGCATTCTTGTGAGATTTGCTTTAGATGTCGTGTCCGCAGACCAATTCCGTAGCCATAGTTGTCTTCTGGCTGCCACTACCGAGGCAGTGCCCCTGGCTGAGGTGCGCACCAGGTCTGAGCTTGCGTCCGTGAGGAAGGCTGCTGCAGGTTCCATCTTCTCACCAGTATACGTTCCGGAGTTATTTGCCTCTCTCGAGAGCAAGCAAGCAGGAACATGCCACCAGTGCGCAGCAGGAACAATCTGCAGTGTATTGCTGTTGCGAAGGCCTGCTTAAGGACGGATTCCAATCGTCTGTCCTGAGTGTCCTTCAATGCAGCCCCTCCCTCAACAGGAATCGTTTGCCTTGAGATGGCACAGATGGTCCACTTTCGGGAAACGCAGGCGTTCCTTGGTCGCTGGTTCCAGAGGGTATAGGGCTTTCAAGGCCCGACCCCCTTTGAAGCTGGCCTCCGGGGCATCCCATTCCAGGTCAATCAGTTCCTGGATGGCTTCTATCATTGGAAAGTAGCATGAGGCTTTACGAAGGGACACCAAGATGGAGTTTTTCTTTGGTTCCGCCACAGGGTCCGTGCCAGGAATACCCAGTGTCTTCAGAGTCTGGGAAACAAGGGCTGGTAATTCGTCCTTGTGGAAGAAGTGAAACATGGTTTGGTATGGTTCTGTTCCTGGAGGGTTTTCTCCTTCTTCCAGGGAGTCACTCATCATCTGAGGTGCCTGGGTCTCTGTTAGGGAAGTTCTTGGTTAGGCGAGGCACGTCTCAAGGCATCCGAGCTGGGCCAGGAGAATCTTGTGCTTCCGGCAGGGGTTGAATCTGAGGCGCAGCTGGAGCTGATTGCACCTGAATGAAGGCTTGCAGCCCATGGAAAAATTTCAACTAGGAGAAGGTCCCTGGGTCCATGTTAACCCCAGGAGGAGTCGGAGTAAGGGCCCCCGAGGTGCCCTCCTGTGGGAAAGCCATCTCGGTGATGCATAGGTCCGGGGAGCTATCCTCAATAGTTCCGGAACCATCTCCCAACAGTAAGGGACCAGGCTTTGGTTCTCCTGGGTTTCTTCGCAATGTTGACAGGCAGGACCCCAATTCAGGCTGCACGGCTCTTTTGTGGCAAGCTGTGCAGAGAGTGCCTTCTGGGGTGCCGGTGCCATTGTCTCTATGTGTTTGCACCCGTGCAGTCGTAAACGCGGCTGTGCGTGTAGATATGCGTGTATTGGACGCGTGCAAGTTAAGCGCATCGGCCGTCCGGCCTGCCCCACGTGTACTGCTGGTCGAGAAGGGAACATGGGGCAGACGACCCCTGCACGTAAGATGGCCCTCCCGTGTGTGGACCCTTGCACCGGATCGGGGCCTACCCCAACCAAGGCTGCTCAACCCGATCGGTGCTCCCTAACCTCGCCGGGAACGGATTTGAAACAGCAATCCGAGCTCTGGAGACCTGAATTTAAAGATTTTCTCTTACCTAGTCTTGGTGCTTACCGATCGTGTGTGGGGCAGTCTCCAGCTGCGGGGGGAGAGGGAATTACCTTCGCTGCCGTGCTTGTTTCTGCACTCACTGCCTTTCAGCCACACTGGGTGGCTAAGTCCATGCTGGGAACCGGCTACCGAACCAAGGCACACCTCTGAGGGATATCTGAGATCACCTCAGGAATTCTCGACTGGGGGAGGGACCCTTAGGTATCACCGCATGAGAGCGGGGCTTGATCTTCCTTAAGGTAAATTTTGTTTCTTCTTTGCTGTAATTCTTAACACTATTCTAGTGGGGGGGGGGGGGGGGGGGGGTGGAAGGGAAATAGAACCAAAGAGCTAAGAGAAACAGATAAGTATGAGAAAAAAAAATGTGTGAAGCTTGCTGGGCAGACTGGATGGGCCGTTTGGTCTTCTTCTGCCGTCATTTCTATGTTTCTATGTGTGGGATAGTGTCTGCATCTGCTAGGAGACTAAGAGATACTGAAGAGCTGAGGTTACTGCAGGGGTGTATATATAGAGTGACATCAGCTTTGAAATCTGACTCGTCTCCCACCTGCTAGCAGAAGAGCACAATACCCGTTGGTCCTGAGTCTATCTGGCTTCACGCTAGGAAAAAGACAATTCCACAGACTGCCCCCGTTATATGCCAGACACGGAAACACATCCCACTTTCCACATACAATGTAAAACATATGCAGATTATCTTCTTTTAATCTCATATTTTTCAGCTGAAAATGCATTCAATAGCAAAACACTTTGCATGGGTTATTTCTACCTTAGAGTTGTTTGCCAAGACATTTCACCTTGATGGAGAACCTGAATATCAAAATATCCAACCTCCTTCTCTATGCACCATAATGGGAGCAGTGTGTATGGAATACCCTCAGAACCAAAACTCAAATGGGGTCACATTTCATCTTGAACTAGGCACTAAACCAGCCTTTTTTAATATTACAAAATTCAAGATTGCGCGGAGGGGAGGATGGATAAGAGTTATTACAGTATAGATGGCTTATTTCAGGAGGGAATTTCGCACTGCTCCCCACTTCCCCATGTTCCTCCTCACCAGTAAAGACAGACTCCCTCAAGCCGTATGCAACAGCACCCGCACCCAGCAGCAGCTTCAGTGCCGTGCCCATGCCTCGCGGCCCTGCCGGGAGGCGCCCTGCAAAATCCTTCAAGTTCTGTGCCATCGTTGGTCCCTGAGGGGGGAAAGGAGAGAGAGCCTTGATGACAAGGATAGCCAAGCTATAAATCCAAGCAAAGACATAAATACATAACTGTAGGGAAAAGGGGGTGACCCCGTGTCCAACCCTGAATGGCGAAGAGGGGGTAACCCGTATCCAGCAGGAAGGGAGGAGGGGGGGGAGAGGCTGACACCGTGTCCAGCGCCAAGGGAGGGAGGGTGACACCGTATGCAGAACAGAGGGGGGGAAGAGAGAGCCCGTAGCCAGCAGCGTGGGGAGGTAGGAGTGACCCTAAGTCTAGCAGGGAAGAAGGAGGGAGCAGCCCATGCACAGCAGGTGGGGTGAGAGTAACCCCCTATGTAGCACTGAGGGGGGAAGGGTGGACCCTACAGGGAAAAAGCAAAGCTAGAATGAAGGGTCAAGGAGGGAGACCCGGCGACGGCTCCGTTACCGTTACCGGCCAAGCCTCATGCACATACACGCCGGGCGAAGGACACCGGACATGCGTCACTAGGAACTGCCCAGCAAAGCTCGCCCAATCAGCGCCGCGCCTACTTCCGCTCCGACTCCGGAATTGCTTCCGCTTCTCTTCTTACCCCAGCCAGCAGCCGGAAGCAGAGGAAGCTGTTTCCGGTGCCAGGGGTCGCCCTGCAGTAAGATGGCGGCGCCTTGGCGGGTCTCGCGTGGAGCTGGCGCAGGCCCAGGGAAACGGTCCCTGGAGATGGAGGAGGAGGAAGCCAGGACACCGGGGCGGAAGCGAGCGGGAGGCCGAAGGCTGCTGGTGGTGCTGGAGGGAGCGAGCCTAGAGACGGTCAAGGTAAATGACCATGACCCGGGGGAGAGGAATATTTATGTATCCTGGGCATCAAGCCTCCCTCCTAGGATCAGTATTGCAGGCGTGAAAAAGGCAAAGACCCACACCAGATCCGGGTCTGCATTTCAACATAGAAGAAAAAAAAAGAGAATGGAGTGGAAGAGACGCAGGAGGTCATCTAGAGTCAGAGAAAGATGGGCCTGGAAGGGACCTGGGGAGGTCATCTAGAGTCAGAGAAAGATGGGCCTGGAAGAGACGCAGGAGGTCATCTAGAGTCAGAGAAAGATGGGGCTGGGAGGGACCTGGGGAGCTCATCTAGAGTCAGAGAAAGATGGGCCTGGAAGGGACCTGGGGAGGTCATCTAGAGTCAGAGAAAGATGGGCCTGGAAGGGACCTGGGGAGGTCATCTAGAGTCAGAGAAAGACGGGGCTGGGAGGGACCTGGGGAGGTCATCTAGAGTCAGAGAAAGACGAGGCTGGGAGGGACCTGGGAAGGTCATCTAGAGTCAGAGAAAGACGAGGCTGGGAGGGACCTGAGGAGCTCATCTAGAGTCAGAGAAAGATGGGCCTGGAAGGGACCTGGGGAGGTCATCTAGAGTCAGAGAAAGATGGGGCTGGGAGGGACCTGAGGAGCTTATCTAGAGTCAGAGAAAGATGGGCCTGGAAGGGACCTGGGGAGGTCATCTAGAGTCAGAGAAAGATGGGGCTGGGAGGGACCTGGGGAGCTCATCTAGAGTCAGAGAAAGACGAGGCTGGGAGGGACCTGGGGAGGTCATCTAGAGTCAGAGAAAGACGAGGCTGGGAGGGACCTGAGGAGCTCATCTAGAGTCAGAGAAAGATGGGCCTGGAAGGGACCTGGGGAGGTCATCTAGAGTCAGAGAAAGACGAGGCTGGGAGGGACCTGGGGAGGTCATCTAGAGTCAGAGAAAGACGAGGCTGGGAGGGACCTGGGGAGGTCATCTAGAGTCAGAGAAAGACGAGGCTGGGAGGGACCTGGGGAGGTCATCTAGAGTCAGAGAAAGATGGGGCTGGGAGGGACCTGGGGAGGTAATCTAGAGTCAGACAGAGATGGGGTTGGGAGGGACCTGGGGAGCTCATCTAGAGTCAGAGAAAGACGAGGCTGGGAGGGACCTGGGGAGGTCATTTAGAGTCAGAGAAAGATGGGGCTGGGAGGGACCTGGGGAGGTAATCTAGAGTCAGACAGAGATGGGGTTGGGAGGGACCTGGGGAGCTCATCTAGAGTCAGAGAAGACAAGGCTGGGAGGGACCTGGGGAGGTCATTTAGAGTCAGAGAAAGATGGGGCTGGGAGGGACCTGGGGAAGTCATCTAGAGTCAGAGAAAGATGGGGCTGGGAAGGACCTGGGGAGCTCATCTAGAGTCAGAGAAAGATGGGGCTGGGAGGGACCTGGGGAAGTCATCTAGAGTCAGAGAGAGATGGGGCTGGGAGGGACCTCGGGAGGTCATCTAGAGTCCGAGACATTTCAGAATGTCAGGGGCTGCATGAGGATACTGATTTTATTGAGGGACCCACCTACCGGAGCAGATTCACTCACACCCCACCCTGCAAGCTCAAATAGTTCATTCTGGAACTTAGAAACAGAACATAAAAGCAGGAAAAGACCATATGGCCCATGTACACCAACCGCTCAGCACCACCAATCTCTGAGATCCTCAGTTTGTCCCATGCTCTCTTGAATTCAGAGACTGCCCTTGGCCCTGGTGGAAGACTGTTCCATGGGTCCACCACCTTTTCTGTAAAGAATTATTTCCTTAGTTTACCCCCTTATCCCACGCTCACTTGTTCAGAGCCTCCTTTTTGTGAATTTATTTCTTGGAATTATTTAAAATGTTACGTTCACATCTCCTCTTTATTTCCATGGTATTTGTTTAAGAACATACGGGCTGATACAGTAAAATCACCGGAGAGCGCCCGCTAAGGCCACTCTCCTGTGCACGCGATTCAGTATTTTAATTTATTTAAATTAGGCCCGGTGGTAAAAGGAGGCTCTAGGGACACTAGTGCATCCCTAGCGCCTCTTTTTTGACGGAAGCTGTGTCTGTCAGCGGGTTTGACAGCACACGCTCAATTTTGCTGGCGTTCTTGAGTTCCGAGCCCACTGACAGCTACGGGTTCGGAAACTGGACGCTGGCAAAATTGAGCGTCTGGTTTATGACCTGCCAGCTGCGGCCCATTTTACATTTTTTTTTTACTTTTTTAAACTTTCTGGACCTCCGACTTAATATCGCCATGATATTAAGTCGGAGGGTGCACAGAAAATCAGTTTTTACTGCTTTTCTGTGCACTTTCCCAGTGCCCGGAGAAATTAGCGTCTACCTTTGGGCAGGTGCTAATTTCTGAAAGTAAAATGTGCGGCTTGGCTGCACATTTTGCTTTCTGAATCGCGCAGGAATACCTAATAGGGCCATCACCATGCATTTGCATGTTGATGGCCCTATTAGATTCGGGGGAGTTGGACACGCGTTTTGGGTAAAAGGGGTAAAGCTAGCGTGTCCAAAACGCGCGTCCAAATGCCGGCTAACAGTGCGCTCCGTACTGTATCGGCCTGATAAATTGCCGTGCTGGGTCAGACCAAGGGTCCATCAAGCCCAGCATCCTGTTTCCAACAGTGGCCAATCCAGGCCATAAGAACCTGGCAATTACCCAAACACTAAGAAGATCCCATGCTACTGATGCAATTAATAGCAGTGGCTATTCCCTAAGTAAACTTGATTAATAGCAGGTAATGGACTTCTCCTCCAAGAACTTATCCAAACCTTTTTTGAACCCAGCTACACTAACTGAACTAACCCCATCCTCTGGAAACAGCTCTCTGGTCACCCAAAGAAACTAATCAGATTCCTTTAATAAGATTTACTACTGGTGAAACCAAGCTGCCTCGGATCTAGCAATCCAATTTTTGAATCAAAAAATTGCACTCTCCTCTGTTTTAGTAGCGATTCCATTCATTTTCTCACCAGATTTCAGCCGAACTGGCCTGAGGTTTCCAGCCTCCTCCTTCGTTCCACTTTGTGAAGAGCAACCACATCTGCCCATCTCCAATCCTTGATTCTCTTACTATTTACCAGTTTCCTGTCCCTTCGTGTTGTATATAGAAGTTGCAGGAAGTCACCATTTTCATTTCTTCTTTTGCTGTTTTTGTAGGTTGGCAAAACCTATGAGCTCTTAAACTGTGACAAACATAAGTCGCTGCTTCTAAAGAATGGACAGAACCCTGGAGAAATGAGGCCGGACATCACGCACCAGGTACGGTGCAGAGAGTGGGCTGCAGCACAAGTTTCCCTCTCTGCTCCCTTCACCCTGCCACACCCTTCCCTGCTTCTCCACGTGTTCAGCAATCTCGAGAATAAGCTGATTCATATGACATCCATCTGTCTCACCCTCTCTCTCAGAGTTTGCTAATGCTCATGGACAGTCCCCTGAATCGTGCTGGCCTGCTGCAGGTTTACATTCACACCCGGCGGAACGTCCTTATTGAGGTGAATCCCCAAACCCGCATCCCCAGGACCTTTGATCGTTTCTGTGGCCTTATGGGTAATGTTATCACCTACTTTTCAATTACATTTATACCACAGTTTATTCCCTGCATCTAAAAATGTTTCATTTGGTTGGGGACAGGGATGGAATGGAAGAAGGGGTTTTGTTTTAGCATGTACACTAAATGAATTCAGTTTGCTCATGAAACAAAATAAATGATAGCACATCCCTACTGTGATACAGAAAGGATAGAAAGGCCACGGGATGGTATTTTTACTTCCTGCACCGTGGGATATAACGATACAGAAGGGATAGAAAAGCCTCGGGATGGTATTTTTACTTCCTGCGCCGTGTGATTATAATGATGCAGAAGGGATAGAAAGGTCTCGGGATGGTATTTTTACGTCTCGCACCGTGTGATATAATGCTACAGAAGGGATAGAAAGGCCTCGGGATGGTATTTTTACTTCCTGCACCGTGTGATATAATGATGCAGAAGGGATAGAAAGGCCTCGGGATGGTATTTTTACTTCCTGCACCATGGGATATGATACAGAAGGGATAGAAAGGCCTCAGGATGGTATTTTTACTTCCTGCACCATGGGATATAACGATACAGAAGGGATAGAAAAGCCTCGGGATGGTATTTTTACTTCCTGCACCGTGTGATTATAATGATGCAGAAGGGATAGAAAGGCCTCTGGATGGTATTTTTACTTCTCGCACCGTGTGATATAATGCTACAGAAGGGATAGAAAAGCCTCGGGATGGTATTTTTACTTCCTGCACCGTGTGATATAATGATACAGAAGGGATAGAAAGGCCTCGGGATGGTATTTTTAACTTCCTGCACCGTGTGATATAATGCTACAGAAGGGATAGAAAGGCCTCGGGATGGTATTTTTACTTCCTGCACCGTGTGATATAATGATGCAGAAGGGATAGAAAGGCCTCGGGATGGTATTTTTACTTCCTGCACCATGGGATATGATACAGAAGGGATAGAAAGGCCTCAGGATGGTATTTTTACTTCCTGCACCATGGGATATAACGATACAGAAGGGATAGAAAGGCCTCGGGATGGTATTTTTAACTTCCTGCACCGTGGGATTATAATGCTACAGAAGGGATAGAAAGGCCTCGGGATGGTAGTTTTAACTTCCCGCACCGTGGGATTATAATGCTACAGAAGGGATAGAAAAGCCTCGGGATGGTATTTTTACTTCAGAAAGGCCTCGGGATGGTATTTTTACTTCTCGGACCGTGGGATTATAATGCTACAGAAGGGATAGAAAGGCCTCGGGATGGTATTTTTACTTCCTGCACCGTGTGATATAATGATACAGAAGGGATAGAAAGGCCTCGGGATGGTATTTTTACTTCTCGCACCGTGTGCTATGATACAGAAGGGACAGAAACAGGACATCGCTTGGGGATGGTCTTTGTGTTTTGGGGCCTGTGATGTATTATTATGCCTGTGAATTGTAATCTGCCGCGATTTTTAGATTGGCAGAATATAAATTGGTTTGAATAGAAAAATGAAGGCAGAAAATGACACAAATGGCCCAGCCATTCTGCCCTGTGAGATTTTGTCTGTGCAGGTTACGCCCCCCGCTTTCTATTTAGGTTTTTAACTGCCCTTCCGTGCTTCGTTTCCATGCTAGGACTCCTTGCTGTTTAGGCATAGAGAGGACCCCTGCCCTGTGAGATGAAATGCCTGGGCTGCTCTTTTATTTAAAAGCTCCTATTTGTCCTTTTCTTTTCACAGTCCAGCTCTTGCACAAGTTGAGCGTGCGGGCCGCTGACGGACCCCAGAAGCTCCTGAAAGTAAGTTCTCTGATGAGAAATTGTGTAGGGCTGGACTGTCCCTTTTTTTCTCTAGTAACAAGCTTTCTTCCTTCCCGCTGTAGGTGATTAAGAATCCTGTAACGGATCATTTCCCTGTAGGCTGTGTGAAGATTGGGACCTCCTTCTCCTGTGAGAGCGTCACAGACGTGCGAGATCTGGTCCCCGAGACAGACCCCATTGTCTTTGTAGTGGGGGCTTTTGCTCACGGCTCGGTGAGAAACAACTGCTCTATGATGTCTTGTAAAACAAAGTCTTCAGCTTCTGCTGTCTAAAAAAATGCAAATCTAATGCATTTACTGATCTAACCAACATACACTACTTTTTTTTATCATGAAAGAGCAATGCTACAGCGATATTCAAAAAGTAATTCAAAATAAGTCGACTGCATAAATTTTCATGCCCATTGACTCAAGACTTGGTGGAAACCCTTGTGCAGCAGGGGTTCTTATCTGCTAATTTTTGTTCCTAAATACCAGAGATCAGTCCAGACAAGTGGGTTTATGCAGCCCTACCAGCAGATGGAGGCAAAGAACAAAACTTTGAGGCCCTGCTCCATAACCGAGAGCGCCACCTGCAGTCCCTCAGAATTGATCGGTACCCAAGCCAAGATGTCTAACCCCAGACCACCAGGATCTCTTCCTCAAAGAGTTGGGGAAAAACATGGGAACTCCCAACTAAACTGATCCCTGCACTATGGTCAAGAAAGAACATTTTTTTTAATCTCAAAACTACGAGAACTATATACAATTATCTTCTGCAGCACAAAATTAAACTATGCATCACCAGCAGCATCCACAATCAGGAGAGGTCTTTCTAAAAATTAATCATACTCAGATTGGGCCAGGAGTCTGGACTGAGCTGTGGTATTCCAGGAACGAAAATTAGCAAGTAGCACAAATAAGACTAATCAGGGAAAATTATTTAACTCAACGCGCAATAAAGCTCTGGAATTTGTTGCCAGAGGACGTGGTTAGTGCAGTTAGTGTAGCTGGGTTCAAAAAAGGATTGGATAAGTTCTTGGAGGAGAAGTCCATTACCTGCTATTAATTAAGATGACTTAGAGAATAGCCACTGCTATTACTAGCAACAGTAACATGGAATAGACTTAGTTTTTGGGTACTTGCCAGGTTCTTGTGGCCTGGATTGGCCACTGTTGGAAACAGGATGTTGGGCTTGATGGACCTTTGGTCTGACCCAGCATGGCATGTTCTTATGTTCTTACACACAGCACATCCCTGCATTATATTGTGAGAATGCTTTGCAAGATTGAGGACAGGGAGGTTAGTGAAGAGAGTGCAAAGTACAGGCAGTCCCTGGAGGAAAACCTGCTCCAGTCTGCCATAAAACTGGGACTGAGAAGAAGATTCCCTTTACAGCCAGACTTATGCTACTAAGCCCAAAGCAATAAGAAGAAAATGAATGTCCATGAATGGTTTGTCAAAGCCCAGACCTGAATCCAACAGAAAATCTGGGGCCAGGCTTGAAGCTTGCAGTGCATGGACGATCCCCAACCAATCTTAAAGAGCTTAAACTCTTCTCTCAAGAAGAAAGCACAAAACTATACCATCCTGCTGTGCAAAGCTGGTAGCTACTTATCCTAAAAGATTCATGGCCGATCCTGTTCATACAAGTGGGTTTATGCATCCCTACCAGCAGATGGAGGCAGAGACAAAACTTTGAGGCACTGCTGCATAACCGAGAGAGCCACCTGCAGTCCCTCGGTATTTCTCTGTCTCCAGCAGATGCAGGAGGTGCAAACCTGCAGTTTTGTTGTTTTTTTTTTTTAAACTAAGCTAGTGCAGAGTAGGGAAAAGAAGATCCAGTCAACTTAATTAATAGCAGGTAATGGATTTCTCCTCCAAGAACTTATCCAATCCTTTTTTAAACACAGCTACCCTAGTGCGCCCGGCACAGATGCGCGAGCTGCTGTGCACACAAGTACGTTATGCGCCTGGCTCAGTTAAGCAGACAGTACGGGTGGGGGGGTGGAAATGGCATCCGGCATTTCTACTATCCGAAAGAGTAAATAACCGATTCACATCTACCCGTTCTAGACCTCTCATGATTTTAAACACCTCTATCATATCCCCCCTCAGTCGTCTCTTCTCCAAGCTGAACAGCCCTAACCTCTTTAGTCTTTCCTCATAGGGGAGCTATTTTACAGGGTTTACAGCACACGTATTACTTAGCATTGAGACCAAAAAGTTTCATTGTTCCTAGTGTGTAGCAGATGGACTGAGGACCAACGGGTATAGTGTGCTCCTGATAGCAGTTGGAGATGGAGTCAGAATTTAATCTGATGTGAGCACTACATATACCCGTGCACGAGGCTCTGCTCTTCAGTATTTCTCAGTCTCCTTAGCAGTTTGGGGCTATACACACACTTGCACAGCGAAGGTACTTTTCCTTCTCCCCCTGCAGCCAGAGACCGCCCAGCCCGAGACTTTCTTAAAGTCTCCGAGGCTTGGATAGCCGCACAGATCGCCAGCCGGCGTCTGTCCTATCGGGTTGATCAGTGCCGTACGGGCTAGACCCCGATCCAGTACGAGGGTCCCCCCACGTGGAGACCCTCTGGGGGGGCGCCCTCTTGCCCGCGTTGTCGGTGCCATGTCCACCCCCCCCTCGATCGCCGTACTGTCTGCTTAACTGAGCCGTGCGTACAGCGGCAAGCCAGGCGCATAACCTACTTGTGTGCACAGCGGCGCGCGCATCTGTGCCGGGCGCATAGTGGCATGCTTAACGGTGCTGGGCACACAAGTTAAGCCTATGCGCACACATAGCAGCCTGCACGCACATCTTCACCGCTCGGTGTGCGCATATAAACGCACAGACCAGTCTTGACCGACCCTACATGTCCAAACCATGGCACCACCGGCCAAGAAAGCCAAGGCACAAGTCCTTTGCCCAGCCCTGCCACCTAAGAGCTGCGCAACACAAGGAGGATTCTGCCCTGTGCCTACAGTGCGAGGCGGCCCTGGGGGAACCAGGACAATGCGCCGCCGCCGCCCCCCAACCCCTCTCCGGGCCAGTATAGGAATCTGGCTCCATCAACAATAGTCCCCTGGACCTCTCTATCCCCAGCTCAGCCCCTTGGGGAACACCGCTGGATTCAATATGGACCCAAGAACCTTTTCCTAGGTAGAATTATTCAAAGGGCTGCAAACCTTTGTCCAGGCACAATCAGTGCCACCGGTGACACAACCACAGCCCCCTCTCAGCCTCCCCGAGATGTGCCCCCTCCAGACAAAAGCCTCCTCTTAGGGGACACTGACACCTCTGAGGAAGAACCAGACTCCCTGGAGGAAGGAGAAATCCCTCCAGGAATGGAACCATACCGAACCATGATGCGTTTCTTGTTCAGAGCCGAGTTACCAGACCTCGTTTCTGAGCCTGAAGGAACTGGCCATCCCAGGCACAAGCGCCACAGCAGAACCAAAAACGAACCCTCTTCTGGTTGGGCTCCGTCAGGCCTCACGCCATTTCCCATTGCTACAAGCCGTACAACTGATCGACCTGGAATGGAATGCTCTGGAGGCCAGTTGCAAGGGAGGACGGGCCCTAGAAGCCCTATATCCACTGGATCCCTCAGCCAAAGAACTGCTGGTGTTTCCCCAAAGTGGACGCCATCACAAAGCGCACTACCATTCCAGTCGAAGGAGGAGCGGCACTCAAGGATGCCCAAGACAGACATCGGGACTCCATCCTTAAAAAGTCATTTGATGCAGCAGCTATGTCACTACAGATCGCTGCCTGCTGTGCCGTGGTGACTCGTGCCTGCTTATCACTTGCCAGGAACACTACCACACCCGTCGAAACATTAGAACCAGCGATATCTTTCCTCACAGATGCGACGTCCGACCTGGTGTGCAACTCAGCCAGGGACATCTCATCCATTGTGGCAGCCAGAAGGCAACTCTGGCTCCAAAGTTGGTCAGCCAACGCGACCTCCAAGATGAAACTCACGAGAATGCCCTTTAAAGGAGCCCTCCTGTTTGGAAATGAACTGGAGAAATTACCCGACAAATGGGGCGAATCCCCAGTACCTTGGCTATTGGAGGACAAGAACAAAAGAAGTCATCGTCCCTCTCCCCGAACATCCAAGGGCAGAGGATCACCATACAAGAATACATACCAAGCACTTCGCCCAGCAGGCAGGGGCCAGTCCTTTCGGAACAAACACAACAAGGGGGGAGCCAGCTCAGGTCCAGGCCCCAGCCGCACCCCGCAATGAGAATCAACAAACCCATCCACAGGAAGAAACCATAGGGGACAGACTTTGCCCTATTCTACCAAAGATGGGTCAAGATAACATCGGACAAGTGGGTCCTAACCATCATTCCAGAGGGATACTATCTGGACTTTCACAGCATCCCTCCAGACAAATTTGTGAAATCCCCTTGCCACTCCCCCTCCAAGAGGACGGCAGTGGAAACAACACTGACAAAATTGCTCTCCCTGGAGGCTATAACACCAGTGCCCAAGCACCAACAAAATACTGGGCACTGTTCCATCTATTTTATCGTCCCCAAGAAAGAGGGAACGTTCCGGCCCATCCTGGACCTCAAGTCTGTCAACCGCTACCTGAGGGTACCTCACTTCCGCATGGAAACACTACGTTCGGTCATAAGGGCAGTACAGCCGGGAGAATTTCTGACCTCCCTGGATCTGTCAGAAGCCTATCTGCACATCCCGGTTCATCACGCCCACCACTACCAGTGGTGGTCCATGACTACGCTTCACGATCATGGACCACCACTACCAGTTCCGAGCGCTACCCTTTGGACTAGCCCCTGCCCCTCGGACTTTCACCAAAATCATGGTGGTAGTGGCAGCGACACTGAGGAAAGAAGGAATCCTCGTACACCCTGGACGATTGGCTGATCAGAGCAAAATCTCCAGAAGAAAGTCATCAGGCGACCTCCAGAGTCAAGAACCTACTGCAAAACCTTGGGTGGGTCGTCAACACAACCAAGAGCTGTCTGCAGCCCTCCCAATCTCTAGAATACCTGGGAGTCTGGTTCAACACCCAACAGGACAAGGTCGTCCTTCCCATTTCAAGGAGAAGGAAATTGGTGGACCAGCTGAGAAAACTGTTGAACGGCGTTCGCCCCATGGTATAGGACTACCTCCAAGTCCTCTGGCTCATGACATCAATCCTAGAAGTCGTCCCATGGGCAAGGGCCCACATGTGACCACTACAACGTTCCCTACTGTCACGATGGAATCTGATGTCCCAGGACTACTCCGTCCGCCTCCAGTTGCCGGCGAAGGTACGGATCCAGCTCCTATGGTGGCTACAAGACCATCTGAGCAAGGGAGTAAGACTATACCCCTGACCTGGGTCTTGCTCACCACAGATGCAGCTTATGAGGGTGGGGAGCTCACTGTCAGGAACTGACGGCCCAGGGGCAATGGGACAAGGAAGAGTCGGGATGGAACATCAACTGACTGGAAGCCTGGGCAGACAGGCTAGCCTGTCTACTATTCAGTCACAGACTCCAAGGAAAAGCTGTCAGTCATGTCTGACAACGCCACAAAAGTGGCCTACATCAACTGCCAGGGAGGAACCAGAAGCCAACAGGTGTCCCTGGAAACAGACCCCCTAATGACGTGGGCAGAAGTAAACCTGCAAGGGATCTCAGCCACCCACATCGCGGGAAAAGACATCACTGCGGATTACCTCAGCAGAGAAAGTCTAGACCCAGGGGAATGGAGGCTGTCGACCACAGCCTTTCAGTTGATAATAGACTGCTGGGGAGCTCCAGCCATGAATCTTCTGGCAACCCGGTCCAATGCCCAAGTTCCAACTTCTTCAGTCACAGACGAGACCCTCAATCCCAGGGGATCGATGCCCTCGTCTAAACCTGGCCACAGGAAGACCTGCTGTACGCCTTTCCTCCATGGCCACTACTGGGCGGGATCATCCACAAGATAGAACATCACAGGGGGCTAGTACTTCTAGTGGCCCCGGACTGGCCAAGAAGGCCGTGGTACGCAGACAAGCGAAGACTTCTGGCGGGGAACCCCCTGTGTCTACCTCCACACAGGGACCTGCTCCAGCAAGGACCGATCCTCAACGAAGACCCAACTCTATTCTCTCTTAGGGTCTGGCCATTGAGAGGACTCACCTGAAGAAGAGCAGATACTCGAAGGCAGTAATTGACACCTTTCTCCGAGCACGCAAGTTTTCCACATCTTTAACTTATATTCGAATATGGAGAATATTCAAAGCCTGGTGTGAAGACCGCGACATCCTTCAGCGGACAGTCAAAATTCCCATGATCCTGGAATTCCTGCAGGATGGCCTGAAGAAAGGGTTCTCTCTCAACTCCATCAAGGTTCAACTGGCCGCACTGGCCTGCTTCAGAGCCAAAGTGGACGGCATCAGCCTATCAGCCTATCTTCCCATCCAGACGTCTCCCGCTTCCTAAGAGGGGTCAAGCAAATCCAACCACCACTAAAGTGGCTGGTACTCCTATGGCATCTCAATCTAATACTCTACTTCCTAGCGGAAACTTCCTTCAGACCTACATGCGATCAGTTCCTATGGCTCCTGACTTTGAAGACTGCATTCCTAGTGGCAATATGTTCAGCCCGTCACATCTCCGAACTTCAAGCTCTATCCTGTCGGGAACCATTCCTCAGATTCACACCAGGATCCATACAGCTACGCACTGTCCCCTCCTTCCTTCCAAAGTTGATTTCTCATTTCCATCTAAACCAAACCATCTCACTGCCATCTCCAGACAAGTATAAGGACTTGGAAGACTCAAGCCGCCTACGCCATCTTAAATTCGGCAGACTCCTAGTCCACTACCTGGAAAGATCGGAATCCATACGAAAGACTGACCACCTATTCGTCCTTCACAGGGGGAAGAAACAAGGAGAAGCGGCCTTGCGGGCAACCATAGCCCACTGGATCAAAGAAGTAATCAAGGCAGCCTATGTAGAGGCAGGCAAGCCTCCACCTCTACAAGTCAAGGCCCATTCCACAAGGGCCCGAACAGTGTCCTGGGCAGAAACCAATATGCTGTCACCTGCAGAGATCTGTCGGGCGGCGACGTGGTCCTCCATTCACATCTTCTAGAGGTTCTACTGCCTGGATGTTCAGGCCAGGGAGGACACAGCATTTGCAAGGGCAGTACAAGTGGGCCACAGGCAGCCTCCCACCCGGTTCGGGAAAAGCAATTGTACTGAGTCCTGAGTCCATCTACTACACGCTAGGAAATGGAGAAATTACTTACCTGATAATTTTGTTTTCCTTAAACCACGGGTGACAATCCCCGAGAGCAAGACAAGCATGGGTAAGTCAGACTTACCCCCAGTTAAGACACCCATAGTTACTGGATGTCTGCGTTTCACGGTTGACGACACTGGCGGTCTCCAGCTACAATTCACGTCAACTAGTTCAAGTTAACCAAGTTATCCAAACACACACATATCCACTATTGCTTTTTGAGGAGAATACTGAAGAGCTACTGCTGTCAGGAGCACACTATACCCATTGGTCCTGAGTCCATCTGTCTACACTAAGGAAAACGAAATTATCAGGTAATGTTTATTGTAACTGTATTTATAATATGTATTTATAATATGTATATTACATATTTTGTTCTATGTTCCGGTTATTACCCCATTGTTTACTGTAAACCGGCTTGATGTGATGTTATCACGAATGCCGGTATAGAAAAAAATCAAAATAAATAAATAAATAAAGTAATTTCTCCATTAGTCTCCTCAGACCTAAGCCTCCTCCCACAAGTACAGTGTCCCCGATGTGTTTCTTTGCAAATGCTATGTGATATACCATATGGCTTTTCTTCAGCTGTGGCTTCCTGCTTGCTATCCTTCCATACAGGCCATATTTGTGGAGTAATCTTGAAATTGTTCAACTGCTGACATTTTTTCCTCTCCAATGACCTCTCTAGTTTAAAGTAAGCTTAGGCCTGGGCAACCTTTTATAGCAGTTTCTTTAAGCCCTCTACTACTGGAGGAACAGTTGGATTGTTGTGACGTCAGCTTTGAAACCTGACTCCAGCTCCAGCAGCTAGCAGGGGAGCATATAATCCATTGGTCCTGAGTCTGTCTACACTAAAGAAAATGAAATTTAAGTAATTTCTCCACCAATCCTGTCCCTTGATTGCTGCATTGTGCAGTCTTGTGCTTCTAGTATTTGATGGCTGATGCTATGAGTAATGCTTTTCTCTTTCCCTATAACACAGGTGAGCGTGGATTACACAGAGAAGATGATTTCCATCAGTAACTACCCACTATCAGCTGCTCTGACTTGTGCCAAGCTGTGCTCCGCCTTCGAGGAAGTCTGGGGGGTGGTGTGAGGCCTGGTTAACCTGTTGCTGGCAGTGAAGCCAGTGTGGGATCATCCTGTGTGTCTGTAAATATTTCTGTAGTGTCTTAAATTTACCTGTAGAGCAGGCAGGTAGCTGGTCCCTCCCTCCCACCTCTGGGAGATCTGCTTTATTAAAAAGGTTAAGTGCTGGTTTTTTTTGGTTTAAAATAGTTTCTAGTCTATTAATGTTTTGAGTAATGCATTTCAGCAGCCACAATTGTAAATGTAAACTGAAAGAACATGAGACTGTGCAGGAGCCAGTGACTCATCTGTTCTGGTCTCCATGCGAACTCAGAGCTGCAGTCACTGTCCCCGACTCTGGCTCCTAATTAATCAGTGGCTCTGTGCTGTGTGCTAAATGTGTATGACTACCGATAGGGTCAACATTACAAGCCCATGACATTAACTGGGTTTAATGACTGATTATCTCATCCAGGAGAGTCGGAGGAGCAAGCACCATGTTCTTACATAGTGTTCTGATGGCGAGATGGCTTGCTGAACTGAGTAGAAGGAAGCAAGGCTAGTTTTCTCCAGTAGCAGTTGCCCAGACACACCCTGTGCAGGCAAGAAAAAAGGAAAATCAATTCTTACCTGCTAATTTTTGTTCCTATAGTACCACGGATCAATCCAAATTCCTGGATTTATGCATCCCTGCATGCAGCTGTTGACAGAGAAAGTTTTACTGATTCTGCTCCATAATCCCTGGTGCCACATGCAGTTCCTCAGTATTGACCTGTACCCAAGCCAAGATGACAGCAACAATCAAATTTCTAAGCAAACTCCCTTCCCTCCAATGAGCTAGAAGGTGAAGTTGCCTGAAAAGAATCGAAAACTTGTTTCCCAAATTTAACATAAGTGATTGGCATTGAAAATCTCCAACTCCTCCGCACTCTACCCAAAGCAACACTACAAGCGAATGACTTTCCACCCCTGTAAATGGGAGGTCTCTGGCCTGATCGGTGGTACTACAGAAACAAAATGCTGCAGGTAAGAACCAATTTTCCTTTCCCTGTATGTACCCGGATCAAGTGACCTGTAGCTACCTCAATAATGCACGCCTCACATCTAAGAGCCTAAGCTCTCCCGTGTAAGGCATAAAGGAAACCAAATCCAGAAACGCAGGAAGTTCCTCTGTTCTAAGATGGACCATCGAGACTACCTCAGCAGAAAAGGCGACCCTATGCAAAAAGCTACTCCCGCATCAGACATCTGAAGGAAGGGATCTCGACACAACAGTGCCTGGAGCTCTGAAATTCTCCTGACATAGCTACCAAGAAAACCACTTGCTAAGAGTCAAGTTCTTAACCATAGCTCTCTTTAGTGATTCAAACTGAGCTTCACACAATCCTCCATGGACTAGATTCAGATTCCAAGATGGACAAATGTTTCGCACCCGAGGATGCAAGGTTTTACCTTCCCAAAGGAACCGTATAACAGCTGGATGTGCGGACGGAAGATACCCTTGCACCTTACCCTGTAGACAACCCAATGTCTCTGCCTGGACTCAGAGAGTTAAAAGCCAGTCCCTTGATCAGAACCTTTCTGTAGAAAAGCCAAAATATGCGATACCATAACCTGAACTCAGTCAACAGCAGACCAGGACGCAAAGATCCTTCAAAATCACACAAGTCAAGGATATAGAAGCTCATCTAACCTGTAATAAGGTGGAAATATCCACTCCGGAATATCCCTTCCATCTAAGTTGTCTCCTCTCAGAAGCAATGCCATGAGAAAGAAGTGAGCCACCTGACCTGAAAATATTGGGCCCTAGTAGAAAAGTGTCGACTGATGTCCAAACCTCAGGGGTCATGTTGATCAGATCTGGGAAGCATGGTCGATGTGGTCTCGCTGAAGCTACCAGGATCATGTTGCCCAGATGTTTCTGTATCCACCGGAAACCACCTGAGCCCGGGTCAAATGCGTTTTGACTTGTCTTGGAAGAGGCTTCCCGGAATCCACATTAGCTGTTGCCACTACTTCCTTAATCCAATGAGCTACCGTGCCCTGAGAAGCTGCCTCCCTCTTCTTCACCCCCACTCCGCAAAGAACAAAAAACCTATCCGATTTCTGAAACTCGTTCATAAACCTCCAGATAATGCAATAAGTGCCGCTGTACGTCCAACAAGCGCAATTTCCTGTATTCCGGACCATCCATATCCTTATGCAAGGATGGTAATACAACTTACTGGTTTAAGTGAAACTCCAAAACCACCTTTGGAAGAAAGGCAGGTACCATCCGAATCTGCACCTTATCCAGAGTTATAATCGAAAAAAAGGATCCCTGCATGACGAGGCTTGCAATTCCAAAATTTGCCTTGCAGAACAAATAGCGACTAAAAACACAATTTTCAAAGTCAGTAACCACAAGGAAATACCCCAGCGAGGAAGAAAGGTTGGACTCGCCAGAAAGAAGAGAACCAGATTAAAATCCCACAAGTGTACTGGGAAATGCAAGGAAGGTCTAAGGTGTTTTACTCTCCTCAAGAACCTAGATACATTTAGGTAAGAAGAGAGTAGTCTCCCCTGCACGTGGCCCTGATAACACACTATAGCAGCTACCTTCAGCGTGTTCAAAGCTAATCTCTCGCTCAGTTCTTCTTGTAAAAATTCCAAGATTAAGGGAACAGGCGCTGAAGTGGGCAAAGAAGTGCGATTTAGACACAAATATATGCCAAGGAGGCGGAAAACTTGAGTGCTCTCAAAAGCGTTTCCATCGCTGCCCCTGAGTAACCTCGCTTTAAGAGCCTAGACCTCTCAAGAGCCAAACCATAAGACAAAACTGACTCAGATTGTTGTGAAACATTGGTCCCTGCCATAACAATCCCCTTGAGAAGAGGGAGCTGCCAAGAGTCCCTCTTCAGAAGACTATGCAGATCTGTGTACCACAGCCTGCATGGCCATTCTGGAGCTACCAGATGTACCACACCTGGATATCACGCTGTCTTCTGCAACAAAACAGCCGTTCATGGACCACAGCAGAAATGCATAGAGTAACTTCTCTTGCAGCCATACCTAGACTAGGACATCCACTCAGAGAGCTTGAACATCCCTTGTCCAACTGTAAAATCTCTCCACTTTTGCAATCTTGTGAGTCACCATTAGATCCAGGAAGGGACATCCCCATTGATCCACGATAAGACGAAACACTTCAGGAGCCATTTCCCATTCTCCTGGATCCAACTCGTGACGGATGAGAATCTGCCTGCATGTTGTCTATTCCTGCTATATGACTGAGCCTGTAAATAAAGTTCTGCCCACAGCAGAAGGACATCCATTTCTAGAGAGACTTGTCGACTTAGAGTCCCTCCTTGGTGATTTATGTATGCCACTGCAGTCGCATTGTCTGTCATAACTTTTACCACCTTTCCTTCTAACCAGTCTGCGAACTGAAGGAAGGCTACTCTAAATCGCTCATTCCTCCTGTCAACTGATGGACCAAGTTACCTCTTCACGAGGCCACTGCCCTTGTGTCACCAGCCCCTGATAGTGTGCGCCTCGGCCCTGGAGACTCACATCCATGGTGACCACCAACCAGTTGGGAGTCTCCAAAGCCCTACCTTTTTCTAGATGCTCTCTTCCCAACCACCAGAGAAGCTTCTGCTTCACCTCCGGTGGCAAGGCCAGCGACACACTGTACACCTGAAACTGCTTCATTGAGAAAGGAGAGACCACTGCAGACAACACATATGAGTATGTGCCCAAGGTATAACCTTTCTTGTCGCGGCCATAGATCCAAAAATATGCAAATATGACCAGGCTAAAGGGCCGGATGCAGGGCCCAGACCTAACCCCAGATCTCCTGAATGCAAGACTCTCTGAGAAACACCTTGCCTTGTCAAACCGGATGCCCAGATACTCCAGGACCTGAGATGGCTGCAAGTTGCTCTGGGCTAAGTTCACTATCCACCCCAGGTGCTGCAATAAGTGAACCACCCTGATGGTCACCACTTGGTTCTCTTCCAATGACTTGGCTCTGATTAGCCAATTGTCCAAGTATGGATGAACCATAAAGTCGTCCTTTGAGGGCTGTGGCCACGACTACCATCACCTTGGAAAAAGTCCTGGGTGCTGTGGCCAAACCGAAGGGAAACAATTGGAAATGACACTGCAAAGCATAGATAGCGTGGATGCTGCTTGCAAATTGGAAAATGAACATAAGCTTCCGATAGGTCCAGAGAAGTGAGAAATTCTTCCTGCTTCACTGCCATGATCACTGATCTTAAAGTTTCTATCCGAAAAAGTGTAACTCAGAGGGCCTGACTGACCCTCTTGATCAATAATAGGTTGAAGCAAACCCTCTTTCTTGGGAACCATGAAGTAAATGGAATAGCACCCTGTGCCCTCCTGATCCTTTGGAACTGGAACCACTGCCTTTAAGGTGAGCAACTGTTACAGCGGGCACTGGACCACTGTCTTATTTTCTTCGGAGTCGCAGGGGGAAACCATAGAAGCTTTAAAGAGGACAGATAAGTTCCAAAATGTATCAGTCGTGCACCACTTCCAAAACCCATTGGTTGGAAGTGATGTGGGTCCACCTCCGATAAAATTGAAACAGACGACTGCCTGTTTCCAGCACCAGAGGATGGACCCGCAAAACTATTGGGAGGTATGCAGAGTTCTGGAGATGAAGCCCTATCTTTGCCTGGCTTCCTTGGCCGAAAAGACCGAGATCTCCCAAATGTCCAAGACCTCTGACTACTTAAACTTCTGGAGGAGCAAAAATACCTAGAGCTCCGAAATGCCCCTTGGCTTGAGAAAACCAAAGAGTCAACTTCTTATGCTCCTGTAACCAAGGAACTTTCGACTCTCCCCTTCGATCCACCATCTTCTCTAACTCATCCCTAAATAACAAGCACCCCTTAAAAGGTAACTTTGTAAGGTTTGATCTTGAAATAGTATCAGAAGACCAGTTTCATAGCCACAGGAGCCTTCGGGCTGCAATCACCAAAGCCATCCCTTGAGCCGTCGTGTGCGTCAAATCATAGCCAGCATCTACCAGGAAGGCAGCTCCCAGCTCCAGGTATAGGCCATTCTCTCCCAGAGCTTCCTGGGCTAACTGTAACCCTGCCCTGGCCACCAAATAACTGCAAGTGGAGATCTGGAGATTCATGGCAATCGCTTCAAAGGTCTGCTTTAAAATAGCCTCTATTTTCAGATATGGAAATTGTTTCTTACCTGCTAATTTTCGTTCCTGTAATACCACAGATCAGTCCAGAGAAGTGGGTTGTGTATCCCTACCAGCAGGTGGAGTCAGAGAGCAAAACTTTGGGCACTGCTATATTTATACAAGAGTGCCACCTGCAGTCCCACAGTATTGGCCTGTACCCAAGCACACCGAAACACGAACGGGCGAAGGGTCGAAAACCCCCTGTATACCACTTCGCCCCAAGTAAAACAACAAACCGAAATAACTGCTATAAAAATTGCTCCATCAAACATGTCTGCAAAAACAGGAGCTCCAAGAAAATCATAGCCACAGTCTAGCTAAAACAGTCTTTTGGTATCTGAGATAAGGGGTGGGTATGTTCATTTCCTGAACATACCCAGATCAGTACAGAGAAGTGGGATGTACCTAGGCCACCTTACACTGGGCGGGAACCCGAAAGACCCGCATGCAGGACACACTCAAAGGACGGAGCATCAGTAGCCTTAATGTCCAGGCGATAATGTCTACTGAAAGTGTGCAAAGAGGACCACACTGCCGCTCTGCAGATTTTCTGAGGAGATAGTAGCTGACACTCTGCCCAGGAAGTAGCTTGGGCCCTGGGGGAATGAGCCCTGAGACCCAAAGGAGCCTGGCGTCCTTGGACAAGATATGCCGAACAAATGGCTTCTTTAATCCAACGCAATATAGTCACCTTAGACGCCTTTTCCCCCTTCTTTGGGCCCCTGAAGAGGAAGAACAAATGATCTGAATTGGTAATTTCCAAATAGTACAATAAGACATGCCGCATGTCCAAAAGGTGAAGATCTTTGTCTGGAGATGCTTCGAGACCACTGTGGGAATCCCAGTAGCTCCACCGTCTGATTTAGGTGGAAGGCTGAAACTACCTTAGGGAGGAAGGCCAGTGCCGGTCGCAAGGACACTCCATCGGTGGAAATCTGAAGAAACGGATGCCGGCACGACAGAGCCTGTAACTCCGAGATCCGACGAGCCGAGCAAATGGCCACCAAAAACAGTCTTCAAAGTCAGATCCTTCAGCGAAGCCCTGCGGAGAGGCTCGAAAGGAGCGCCACAGAGGACAGGCAGCACGAGATTCAAACTCCAATCCGGACAGACCGAACGTACAGGAGGCCGCAAATGTTTGACCCCCTTGAGAAACCGGGCTATATCCGGATGCATTGCAAGCGAAAAGCCGTTAAACCTGCCCCACAGTGCACCTAGCGCTGCAACCTGAACCCGAAGAGAACTGAAAGCTAACCCCTTAGCGAGCCCCTGCTGCAGAAAGTCCAGCACCTGAGGAACATTGACCCACACAGGATCGCAGGAACGTTGCAGACACCATGTCTCAAACAGCTTCCAGACTCTGACATAGGCCATAGAGGTGGCCAGTCGTCTGGCCTGCAGCAGAGTGGAAATGACCAGTTCGGAGTAACCTTTCAACCGTAAATGTCGCCTTTCAAAAGCCAAGCCGTGAGAGAGAAGTGATCCTCCCGATCCTAAAATATGGGTCCCTGCCGAAGTAGCTGCGGCAGATGAGCTAGTGGTAACGGGCCCTCTAGCGCCAATCGAACCAGATCTGCGAACCACGGGCGACGCGGCCACTCCGCCACCAGGACCATCCTTCCTGGATGGAGTTCTATGCGCCGGAGCAGGCGACCGATGAGAGGCCAGGGAGGAAAGGCATACAGGAGAATTCCCATGGGCCAGGGGCACACGAGAGCGTCTAGCCCCACCGAGCCCAGTTCTCGTCGACGGCTGAAGAAGCGCTCTGTTTTCGCATTCGCCCGCGTTGCCATCAGATCCAATTGTGGGACGCCCCATTTGGCGCAAATTCGGTTCCACGCTTCGGGAGACAGCTCCCACTCTCCTGGATCGAGTTGCTGTCGGCTGAGAAAATCCGCCTGCACTTTCTCCACCCCCGCGACATGAGAAGCGGCAATTCCCCAGAGATGACGCTCCACCCAGGCGAACAAGCTACGCCTCTAGTGCCACCGCGGGGCTTCTTGTCTGTTGATGGTCGCCACTGTCATCGCATTGTCTGAGAACACTCGTATCATTCTGCCCTGGATCCATGGAAGGAATGCTTACAGAGCCAGGCGCACAGCTCTGGTCTCTAGGCGATTGATGGACCACGAGCCTTCCATCTTTGACCAGAGGCCTTGGGCTGACCTCTGCTCCCCAACCGGAGAGACTGGCATCGGTGGAGATGATCATTTAATTCGGGGGGATCCAAGTCCACCCCTCGTTCCAGACTGACGTGCGAAAGCCACCACGACAGACTGTCTCTGGCCTCCGGAAGGAGCGGCATTGACAGGAGGAACAGTTCCAAGACCGGACTCCACCGCGACAAAAGTGCACACTGTAATGGACGCAACTGAGCGAACGCCCATGGAACCAAATACAAGGTGGACGCCATGGAACCCAGGACCTGGAGATGATGCCACACCGTGGGATTGTCCCGACAAAGAAGGGCGTGAATCTGGTCATGTAACTTCTTCACTCGGTCTGCCGCCACAAAGACCTTTCCGCGGCAGGTATCGAATCTCACTCCCAGGTAAACCAGCTCTTGGGTGGGTTCCAAGTGACTCTTCTGCACATTTATGACCACCCGAGCGACCGCAAAGTGATTAGGACCCTGTGCAGCAATCTCTCGCATTCCTCCCGTGACTTTGCACGAATCAGCCAATCATCCCGATAAGGATGGACTAAAATCCCCTCCTTTTGTAGGAAGGCCGCTACCATCACCATCACCTTGGTGAATGTGCGAGGAGCCATCACGAGACCAAATGGAAGGGCTCGAAATTGGAAGTGTTGACCCAAGACCTTGAAACGGAGAAAGCTCTGGTGACTCAGCCGGATTGGTATATGAAGATATGCCTCCGTGAGGTCCAGGGACGCCAGGAACTCCCCCTTGTGACCAGCAGCCATCACTGGCCGCAGTGTCTCCATACGAAAACGAGGAACACGAAGACAAAGGTTTACCTTCTGCATGTCTAAGATGGGACGAAACATACCCTCTTTTTTGGGAACTATAAAGTAAACAGAGTATCGATCTCGTCCCTGCTGTGCCTCCGGGACTAGGACAATAGCTCTGAGATCTAAAAGTCGTTATAGGGTTTCCTGGACCGCTTCTTGCTTGTTGCGCGATGCCATCCGGGACTCCACAAAAACTTCCTGAACTGGGCGCGAGAACACTAGCGCGTACCCATCTCTGATTACCTCTAGAACCCATCGGTCTGAGGTAATCCTTGCCCATTCCATGTAAAAGATGGATAATCTGCCTCAGACAGCTTCAACGTCAGAATGGGTGCTCGTGGCTTCATTGGGAGGTTTTACTGTTTCCAGCGCCAAGATGTCCTGTATCCCTACCGGAGCGGCGACCTCCGCGAAAGGACTGCTGGCATCCAGAATTTGGTTTAGAAGCAGTTGGAGTAAAATATCTGCTTACCCTTTCCCTCCTACAGCCCCCCCAGAGCCCCGGGAGTTGAGAGAACCCGCTGGCAGCCCCTCCCCACGGCCACTGGGAGCTCGATCGCCCCTGTACCGACTCCTTAGCTCAGCACCACAGCCATTTGCTAGACTTAGCCTTACTTTACGGAGTCAGAAACCTCTGCAGGGGTCATGGGAGCAGCTGCAGCAGTTATAGGAGTGAGAAACCAGGAGCCCCTGGCTTTCATACGCTGACAGATGCGGGCGACCCCCCGCAGAAGGGATGTCCAATCCCCCGGGCGCCTGGCTTCCACTGAGGGATGGCCCACGATGGTACCTAACACCTCAGGAAGCGATTAACACGACAGGAAAAAAAACAAACTAAACTAAAAAAAATTCAAAGTAAAAACTAAGACTGCAGGTGTGCATCTCTACCAGCTGCTGGAGTCAGAGAAATACTGAGGGACTGCAGGTGGCACTCTTGTATATATAGCAGTGCCCAAAATTTTGCTCTCTGACTCCACCTGCTGGTAGGGATACACAACCCACTTTTCTGGACTGATCTGGATATGTTCAGGAACTTGAGGTTCTTTTAAAGCTGCACCTCCTTCCACCGATATGGTGGTCTGCTTTGTCACATCACAGACTAATGCATCCATTTTAGGAAACCGCAGTTGCTCCCTTGCTTTAGGGTCCGTAGGATACAATTCGACTAAGGAGCGACCTTCTTTAAAATTAGCCTTAGGTGCGCTCCATTCCAAATCTACCAGCTCCTGAACAGCCTCATGCAGAGGGTGCCGTGAGCAAGCTGATCATTACAGGGTTCCTCTTTGGATCTCCTCCAACCCAAGGACTTTCAAGGACTGTAAAATTAAACCAGACGGCATAGTTCTAGGAGGCTCAGCATCTGGGGGAATCTCCCTCTCTTGCAAGAATGGATCGTCAGGATCCCTCCAGAGGATTCCGACTCCCCATCTGAGTCTCCTAAGAAAATAAGAACATGCCATACCAGGTCTGACCAAGAGTCCATCAGGCCCAGCATCCGGTTTCCAACAGTGGCCAATCCATGTCACATTTACCTGGCAAGTACCCAGACATTAAATAAATCTCAAGCTACTATTCCTTACTGATTAATAGCAGTTTATGGACTTCTCCAAACCTTTTTTTAAGCCTGGTTACACTAACTGACGAATCCCTGCCCTCGCTACCTTCTCCCTCTTGGAAGGAGACAAAGACTCCCTAAAACGCTTTCTAGGTCCTAAGGAGGGAGACTTCTGAAAGAGGGTGATCTCCAGCCTCTTCCCTGAGCACTCTTTGCCCCTGACAGACGGCCTGGAGACCCTTAAAATATTCCATCCACAAAATGTCAGAAACTTCCAGCCCTGGCGTAGGCAAAACCCTCTCTCAGCCCACTCCTGAGGGAATTGGTAGGGAAGACTCCTCAGCTGCTCTGGTAGGAGTCGCTGCAGATAAACCTCTGCCTGTAAAGCAGGGTCCTCTGAGGTCCCTGCAGGAACATCCCCCTGGACCTCCACACACATTAGGGACCTCCTCGGACTATGGACCCTCATATGGCTTGCTGAGCAGATGCTAAGCTTCTTCCCATGCTGCTCTCCCGATGCCATGTCACACTCACACTCTCCCTCTAAAAGCTGAGCAAACGCGTTCCAGCGTGGGCTTCAGCAGTTCCTGCCAATCACAAAGGAAAATTGGTTCTTACCTGATAATTTTCGTTCCTGTAGTACCACGGATCAGTCCCGACTGCTGAGGTTATGCCTCCCTTCCAGCAGATGGAGACAGATTAAAAACTTCAAGAGTGCCCCCTCTTAAAGCTAAGTGCTGCCTGCGTCTCTTCAGTATTTCTCTGTCTCCAGCAGCTGGAGGTGGTGCAAAACCTGCAGTGCTGACCCGGTTGGGGTTTTTCAAAAAAAGAAAAGAACAGTAAGACCTGGTGACCAGAATTGTACACAGTATTCAAGGTGCGGTCTCACCATGGAGCAATACAGAGGCATTATGACATTTTCCGTTTTATTAACCATTCCCTTCCTAATATTCTTTTTTGACTGCTGCAGCACACTGAGCCGACGATTTCAATGTATGAGCCACTATGTCGCCTAGATCTCTTTCCTGGGTGGTAGCTCCTAATATGGAACCTAACATTGTGTAACTTTAGCAAGGGTTATTTTTCCCTACATAAACACCTTGCACTTGTCCACATTAAATTTCATCTGCCACAGATGCATGTCCAGTATCTGCTGGCTGGTGCCTGAGCAGAGCTATATGAGAGTGACATTAGCCAGCCATGCTTGATGCAAACCCCTGAACGGCATTCTGCTTTTGCCGCACGATGTTCCTCCCTGTACCCATGGCACCACCAGCATCTCAATGGCAAGCAGAGGAACAGTACCTCAGCGTCAAAGAGCCAACACCCGGTCTCCTCTGCAGGCAGAGAAGCTGCTGAAAATCCCCATCGCTGGGCTCCTTTTTATTTTTGGTGTAGAGGTGCCTGTTCCAGGAGTGGAGGTTGCATGGCTGATCAGAAAAGAGCCAGACTACTGCCTATATCAGTCTCTTTTCGCCAAACTTCTTGTCTTTTAATCTTTTTTTCCTCTCTCCAGACTGCAGGTTTTGTACCATCTACCATCTGCTGGAGACAGAGAAATACTGAGGGACTGCAAGTGGCACAAGGGTTTATGAGGCAGTGTCAGTGAAACTCTCTCTGTCTCCATCTGCTGGCAGGGAGGAAAACACAGGAGTCTGGACTGATCTGGGTACATACAGGGAACACGATTCTGAGCTAAAAACACAGCACCAAAAATCGTAATGCTGTTGAAGAAAGGAGTAGAGATCCTGTGAGTAGTAATGCGCAGTGTCCTGTTGGAGCAGCTCATCCACATCCCCTCCTCACTCTCCACCAGAACCCGTGGGAGGAGGCAGGAGGATTGCTGGAGCTGCAGCTCTAAATACGGATGAAAGGAAGGCCCTGCTTAACTTTTACAAACAGCACAGCACCTCCTCCCACAGTCAGCTCTCTGTCAGACATCAATCAGGCCAGAGACACAGCAGGCTGCTGCAAACTCACTGCTCCCTGCCAGGAAATAAATTCACTTTGTCGTGCTGAAAAGGCATACCATTATTCAGAAGTACAACATACAAAAGAAGATAATATCTGATTATCCATTCAGTGTCGCGGCCGGAGAAGGCATTTGAGTTCTGCCGAAAAAAGGCATAATCCCAAAAATTTCTTTTTAAAAAGGAAAAAAAAAAAATCAATAGAAACCCCAGTTCTTTAGTAAAAGGGTTCAAATTCTAGGTCTCTTCAGCCCTTGCTGTCATTTCACCTGCTGCATGATCATCCTGAAATCAGATGTGAGAGTCCATGTCTTCATCCTCTGGAAGTGCTTCAGCAGGACCTGGGACGCGCCCATGATTCCTTGTATAATCTGCAACGATGGGAGGGAGAGGAAAAGGAGTGAGCGTGTGCTCTGCCAATGCACCTCACTGCTGCCCTGCAGCAGCTCCTGCTATTCCAGTACTGAGACCCCACACACAGCTCTGCTAATGCACCTCACTCCTGCCCTGCAGCACCCCCTGCTATTCCAGTACTGAGACCCTCACACACAGCTCTGCCAATGCACCTCACTCCTGCCCTGCAGCAGCTCCTGCTATTCCAGTACTGAGACCCCACACACAGCTCTGCCAATGCACCTCACTCCTGCCCTGCAGCACCCCCTGCTATTCCAGTACTGAGACCCTCACACACAGCTCTGCCAATGCACCTCACTCCTGCCCTGCAGCACCCCCTGCTATTCCAGTACTGAGACCCTCACACACAGCTCTGCCAATGCACCTCACTCCTGCCCTGCAGCACCTCCTGCTATTCCAGTACTGAGACCCCACACACAGCTCTGCCAATGCACCTCACTCCTGCACTGCAGCACCCCCTGCTATTCCAGTACTGAGACCCTCACACACAGCTCTGCCAATGCACCTCACTCCTGCCCTGCAGCACCCCCCTGCTATTCCAGTACTGAGACCCTCACACACAGCTCTGCCAATGCACCTCACTCCTGCCCTGCAGCACCCCCTGCTATTCCAGTACTGAGACCCTCACACACACAGCTCTGCCAATGCTCCTCACTCCTGCCCTGCAGCACCCCCTGCTATTCCAGTACTGAGACCCCACACACAGCTCTGCCCATGCACCTCACTCCTGCCCTGCAGCACCTCCTGCTATTCCACTACTGAGACCCTCACACACAGCTCTGCCCATGCACCTCACTCCTGCCCTGCAGCATCCCCTGCTATTCCAGTACTGAGACCCTCACACACAGCTCTGCCCATGCACCTCACTCCTGCTCTGCAGCACCCCCTGCTATTCCAGTACTGAGACCCTCACACACAGCTCTGCCAATGCACCTCACTCCTGCCCTGCAACACCCCCTGCTATTCCAGTACTGGGATCCCCCTCACACACAGCTCGGCCAATGCACCTCACTCCTGCCCCACAGTACCGCCTGCTTTTCCAATATTGAGACCTCACAGACACAGCTCTGCCAATGCACCTCACTCCTGCTGCCCTACAGCACCCCCTGCTATTCCAATACTGAGATCACCACACACACACAGCACTGCAAATATATTTCATGCCTGCCCTGCAGCAGCCCCTGCTACTCCATTCTGGAGCCAGACATCCCAACCCTCTGGGGTCCAACAACAGCGAGATCATGCACCTTACTGCTGCTTTATTCTGCTTTCTTCAGTCTCTCTTTCCTTGGCACAAGCACTTTGCGCAGAAGAGGAAGTGCAAACAGAAGTGAAAGAAACAAGACATGGCCAATAAAATAGACTGACAGGTAGACCTGGAGGGGCAGAGAAGAAGAGAGTGGGGAAGTTGTTAGCATTTCTTAACAAGACCGATGTCCCTGCATTCCTTTCTCCCTTCCCCTACTGATAGAGATCCCCTTCACGTGCCCTCCTGCACCCCACCTCTCCCCTTCCTGTACTCTAGCGCCCTCCCTTCCCTGCGAGCACTTCCATTCCTTCCTCTCCCCTCCCCCCCTGTGTTCTAACTCCATTTCCTCCTGCTCCTAATAATCTTTTTCCTTCCCTTGCTCTCCTCTGCCAACAGCCTACTTCACCCCATTTCTCTTTTCCAGCACTTCCTGCTCTTTGTCGCCAAACCTCCTTCCCCCTTCTTACCCTGAGCCACTTGTCCCAGGTGAATAGGCAGAAGGGCACCAGCGGATATCCCATGCACAACCAGTGGATACTCTGCTGGACCACATAAAGCGGCAGCTTCAGAGCTGGCACAGAGGTAAGAGAGGTCAACAGGGGGCTCTCACGAACCAGATCAATAACCTGTAAGGATGGAGAAGAGAATCCAGCAGATGGAGCTGTGGTGACAGGTTTTAAGGAGACGGGCAGGGAAGGAAGAGAGGAAAGGCATTTCATTCAGCTGAGGACTATGCCAGGCCCCCGATACATCACACGGGACGCTCCTCAGCCAGCAATACGAAATAGCTGTTATGATATCATGAGACCCAATGTGGCAGTACTGCCCAAGTGATGTCGTTAGCAGAACCTTCAAACAGGACTGCAATTGTGGGAGAGAGGCTGAGATTAAGGTCACTGCAGGTTTGGGCCTCACCTGTTTCTCCACGACGACTATAAGGAACTCCAGAGCAAAGCACATCAGGTATCCAGAGTGCAGCCCATGCCAGACAGCCAGGAAAAGCAGCGCTGCGGCCTGCGAGATCGTCTTATTTCCTAAGAAGCGCAGTCGCTTAAAGACATTCCTGTACCAAAGACAGAGCACCATAAGAAATGCCTTACTGGTCAGACCCAGGCTCCATCGAGCCCAGCACTGGCCAAGCCAGGCTACAAGCTCAGGCTGCCTTCACGTAATTCTCTTACATGGGAGTGAGGTCTGGGGTCTATCATTAACGCAAAACTATACAGAAAGGGACAGAATCCCTGCACCTCCAGTTCTGTAAAGGATCCTCCATGTCCTCAGCAACAGATGCAGATCAGGACCAGGACATTTCCCCTTACTGCTCACCCTGCAAACAAGATTATTCACATTCTGGGGTCACCTCCCTAACAGCCACACACTCTCCTTCCATTATCATCCCTCTGTGACACAACACACACCCTGCAAAACACACACTCAGCACCTATAGAGCAAACCTGCCTCACCACAACAGCACTAAGTGCCAGGACTCTCACAACAACAGATGCAGATCAGGACCAGGACATTTCCCCTTACTGCTCACCCTGCAAACAAGATTATTCACATTCTGGGGTCACCTCCCTAACAGCCACACACACTCCTTCCATTACCATCACTCTGTGACAACACACACCCTGCAAAACACACACTCAGCACCTATAGAAAGGGAAAGGTCAGTGCCCGCCCTCCACACCCGGGAGACCCCAGCGCCAGCCGCGCTTGTTAAATCGCCGAAAACCTGCAAGAAAAAACAGGCGCATAACCGCGCCAAGGCCCGCCCACACCACTACCTGAGACCCAATCAGGGTCAGCCGGGCAACCATTTAAGACACACCCCTCTAGGCGTCGCGCGCCGTGCGTCGCGCGCCGAAGGTGCGCGACAAAGGGGCCTGCCCCTTTGTGCGCCCCTTCGTGCAGCCCCTGAGGACTGTGGACGGACCAGAGTCAATCTCACTGCAATTCGTATCCTTCACCTTACGAATCTCTCACAAAAAGTTGGCCAGACCGGACAACAAACAACGTCCACAAATCACCCTTTCAACATAAGGAAAACAAACGCATCACCCTCACAGGCCTACAGCCCTCGCCTGCCACAGCAATTCTCAAAATGCCTCCTCCTTTCCCAATCCCTATCCTCCCACATTGTCCACCTTCTAAGGGACACTCAACTCGACAGGCCCATCACCACAACCTCAAAACCCTATCTCCAATTATGATCACTCCCCTCACCCAACTACTAGGCCTCACACTATTCTCGTTAACGTTATTCAATGCACAATCCCTAACAAAGAAATCAGTAATACTAAACGACTACCTCACTGATGTGAAGCCAGATATATGCGCAATTACGGAGACCTGGCTCAAACCCTCAGATACTGCAATAATTAATCAATTACCTACAGGGACATACAACTTCTTCTCCATTCCACGCCAGGGAAGAAAAAAAGGAGGAGGAATCCTCCTCGCTACAAAAAAGGACCTCAGATTCACCCAGCATTCCACCAATACAAACTCTAAACTCGAAATAGGCTTCTTCTCGTCAGACAAACTCCAAATTTTACTTGTCTACGCCCCTCCAGGTGTCCTGGAATCAGACGCCTCACCGCTGGTTGAACTTACCACCTCCCTTATCAACCTGGATGCCCCAGCCATAATCTTAGGAGACTTCAACCTCCACGTCGACAACTCCACACTATCACCTAACTGCGAAGCCTTACTCACAGCATACTCGGCGTTAGGTTTCACTCAACTAGTTAACAAACCCACACACAAAGCTGGCCACACGCTAGACCTCATCTTCGTAAATACAGCAATCAAACCTGTTCAGCACCCTACCTGCACGAAGGTCCCATGGTCAGACCACTCCCTCATAACATCGTCTTTCTCAATAAAAGACAACAGTCCTTCTCTCATACCCTCCCCTTGCTTCACCTACAGGAAAACTTGCTCCATGGAAGATCTTAGCAATCATTTATCATCACATCTCACTCAAATAGACCTCACCAATCCGAATTCAGCTCTTCGATCTTGGAACAACATCACGGAATCCATTGCCAACAAGCTATGCCCTCTAACAACAAAAAAACCTCACCCCAACTCATCTAAAAAACAACCATGGTTTACCCCAGAGCTAAAAAAGCTTAAACTACTGCTAAGACAAAAAGAGGCTAAATGGCGTAAAAACCCTTGCTCCACCACGCAATCTACCTATAAATCAACTCTTCACCATTATAAATCCAATACATTAAGATCCAAGAGGAACTACTACGCATCCAAGATCCACCACCTAGTCTTCGACGCTAAAGCCCTCTTCAGCTACGTCTCTAACCTCACACAAACAAGCCCTCCAGAAATCATACTTACCCAAGCTAAATCTAAAGCGGAAGAACTAGCAATATTTTTCAACAACAAAATCAGCAAACTTCTAACTCAGCTTCCCCCTAACACCGTCTCTACATCAACCTCACCTCAGACCGCTTTCAACTATACCCACTTAGCTGAACTAGAACTCACCTCCTCCATTGAGATCCTAGGTATCCTACGGAAAATGAAACCATCCTCTCACCCATTGGATCACATCCCCTCAAAACTGCTTCTATCAATTCCTGACGCCATCTCCAAATCACTGTCAGACATCATAAATTGTTCAATAACACAAGGATCTTACCCAGATAACCTCAAATTAGCCTCACTCAAACCACTACTCAAGAAACCAAACCTAGATCCTAACGACCCAAACAACTACCGACCGATTGCCAACCTCCCCTTCATAGCCAAGATCATGGAGAAATTGGTGAACACCAGACTCTCAAACTACATTGAAGAAAACAACCTCTTATTCCCATCGCAATACGGATTTCGCAAAACACTAAGCACGGAATCCCTCCTCATCTCCTTAACAGATTACCTCATTCTAGGCCTTGACAAAGGACAAGCCTTCTTACTGATCCTACTGGACCTTTCTTCAGCTTTCGACACCGTCAACCATTCCCTACTCATTAAACAGCTGGCCTCCATAGGTATCTCAGGCTCAGCACTCTCTTGGTTCATGTCCTTCCTCAGCAACAGAGGATACAAGGTAAAGTTACAGAACAAAGAATCCACACAACATCCTTCATCAGTAGGAGTCCCACAAGGCTCTTCCCTGTCTCCTACTTTATTTAACATTTACCTCTTACCGTTATGCCAACTTCTCACCGACCTTAACCTCAAACATTTCCTTTACGCTGATGATATCCAGGTCCTGATCCCCATTAAGGATTCCCTTACAAAAACGCTAGCTTACTGGAACTCCTGCCTTCAAAAAATTCAACTCCTCCTCACCAACCTTAACCTAGTACTTAATTCCAGCAAAACTGAACTCCTGCTCATCACCTCTGAGAACAGCACCATCACCTCGACACAGCAAGGCACAGCAACAACAATTATACAAGTAAGAGACCTAGGAGTCTTAATTGACAATCACCTGAATTTCAAAGCCACTATCAACAAAACCACTAAAGACTGTTTCTACCAACTACAAGTACTGAAACGAATTAGACCTCTTTTCCATGCCCATGATTTCAGAACCATTCTGCAAGCTATCATATTTTCTAAATTAGACTATTGTAACACCATCCTACTTGGCCTTCCCGCTTCATACACCAAACCGCTCCAAATGGTACAAAATACAGCTGCTCGAATACTGACAAATTCTAGGAGAAGGGATCACATAACCCCCATCCTAAAAAGCCTCCATTGGCTACCCATACACTTTAGAATAATATACAAGGCCATTCTTACTACATACAAAAATATCCACCTACTGGCTCCCATCGACCTACAAATCCCTCTCCAACTACATAATTCGTCAAGACCGACAAGAGAGGCATACAAAGGATCGCTACAGGTACCACCGCCTAAATCTACCAGACACAACACGCTAAGAAATCGGGCTTTCTCCACAGCCATTCCACCAATATGGAACTCCATCCCTACAAACCTCAGACTGGAAACATGCATCGCAACCTTCAAAAAAAGACTAAAGACATGGATATTCATACAAGCATTCCCGGACTCCAATTGATTTATCTCATCCACGCCTCCTTATCTCCGCCCACACTATAATCAATTATCTCCACTATCGTTTTTACATGTTTGAATTATAATCTGTCCTTTCTCTTCCTCCCCGCCAAGTTTTTAATTACCCTGTTAAATGTAACTGCATTTTCCGCACCACTGTTCTAGTTTATGTTTCACGATGCACCCTTGTTTTATGTGAACCAGCATGATGGGACTGCGATCTCGAATGCCGGTATATAAAAACCTTAAATAAATAAAATAAATATAGAGCAATCCTGCCTCACCACAACAGCACTGCCAGGACTCTCACAGCAACAGATGCAGATCAGGACCAGGACATTTCCCCTTACTACTCACCCTGCAAACAAGATTATTCACATTCTGGGGTCACCTCCCTAACAGCCACACACACTCCTTCCATTACCATCCCTCTGTGACACAACACACACCCTGCAAAACACACACTCAGCACCTATAGAGCAATCCTGCCTCACCACAACAGCACTGCCAGGACTCTCACAGCAACAGATGCAGATCAGGACCAGGACATTTCCCCTTACTACTCACCCTGCAAACAAGATTATTCACATTCTGGGGTCACCTCCCTAACAGCCACACACACTCCTTCCATTACCATCCCTCTGTGACACAACACACACACCCTGCAAAACACACACTCAGCACCTATAGAGCAAACCTGCCTCACCACAACAGCACTGCCAGGACTCTCACAGCAACAGATGCAGATCAGGACCAGGACATTTCCCCTTACTACTCACCCTGCAAACAAGATTATTCACATTCTGGGGTCACCTCCCTAACAGCCACACACACTCCTTCCATTACCATCACTCTGTGACACAACACACACACCCTGCAAAACACACACTCAGCACCTATAGAGCAATCCTGCCTCACCACAACAGCACTGCCAGGACTCTCACAGCAACAGATGCAGATCAGGACCAGGACATTTCCCCTTACTGCTCACCCTGCAAACAAGATTATTCACATTCTGGGGTCACCTCCATATCAGCCACACACACTCCTTCCATTACCATCACTCTGTGACACAACACACACACCCTGCAAAACACACACTCAGCACCTATAGAGCAATCCTGCCTCACCACAACAGCACTGCCAGGACTCTCACAGCAACAGATGCAGATCAGGACCAGGACATTTCCCCTTACTGCTCACCCTGCAAACAAGATTATTCACATTCTGGGGTCACCTCCCTAACAGCCACACACACTCCTTCCATTACCATCCCTCTGTGACACAACACACACCCTGCAAAACACACACTCAGCACCTATAGAGCAATCCTGCCTCACCACAACAGCACTGCCAGGACTCTCACAGCAACAACCCCTACCTATGAAAAGGCAGCACTAGGAGTAGCCAAGTGGTTTGAGCAGTGGTCTATGAACCAAGGAAACCAGGATTCAAATCCCCCAGATGCTCCTTGTGACCCTGGGCACTCTACCTTCCATTGCCTCAGGTACAAACTTAACTGTAAGCCCTTTGTGGGATAGGGAAATAACTAGAGTACCTGAACATAATCTGCTTTGAAGTGCCAAAAAGCAGAATATAAATAAAAATAAAATCACATCAGGCCCTAAAACCCCAATACATTTACTGGGAAAACAGAGAAGTTCTGACAGACACAGAAACTTAATGCTTACAGAACACCACACCTCGGACACAGACCATCACCAATTAAAGAATATGGGGCTATAAATTAGAAATAAAAACTGAACTGGAAACCCCAAGAAGTCACAGACTCTGCATGCAGTACAGCACTGGAGAACCAGAACCAGCCATGCATTCCCCCTGCACTGTGCAAAATGCAAAGAGAGAAGAGGAAAATCACAGACTTCCCACAAAAGAAGGAGCAGGAAAACCTGCGTCTAATCCTGGGGGAAAGAGGAGAAACAGCAGCGAGAGCAGCAGAGTCTGTGGGATCTGCCCCCGGGCCAGAACCAGGATCTGAGCAGAGACTATCCGGACCAGCACCAGAACCAGGATCTGAGCAGAGACAATCCGGACCGGCACCAGAACCGGGATCTGAGCAGAGACAATCCAGACCAGCACCAGAACCTGGGATCTGAGCAAAGTCAATACGGACCGGCACCAGAACCCGGGATCTGAGTAGAGAATCCGGACCGGCACCAGAACCAGGATCTGAGCAGAGACAATCCGGACCAGCACCAGAACCTGGATCTGAGCAGAGACAATCCGGACCAGCACCAGAACCTGGGATCTGAGCAAAGTCAATACGGACTGGCACCAGAACCCGGGATCTGAGCAGAGAATCCGGACCGGCACCAGAACCAGGATCTGAGCAGAGAATCCGGACCGGCACCAGAACCAGGATCTGAGCAGAGAGAATCCGGACCAGCACCAGAACCAGGATCTTAGCAGAGAGAATCCGGACCAGCACCAGAACCAGGATCTGAGCAGAGACAATCCGGACCAGCACCAGAACCCAGGATCTGAGCAGAGAGAATCCGGAGCAGCACCAGAACCCGGGATCTAAGCAGAGAATCTGGACCAGCACCAGAACCCAGGAATGTCTCTGGGGTTCTCTTCTGCACCTATGCACATCTATTACATCCCCCCAAAAAATGCAGCCATTGAACAGGAAAGCCTGCCCCTCCTCCCCCCCCCCTCCAGTGCAGCCTCTGAATCCCCTTCACCTTGCAACCCATGCGTTGGTGTTGATGTTGAAGGATGCGATGGTGCCAGTGAACAGAGGGGTTGTTTCAAACAGCCACACCTTGACGTTCGCACATGCGTCCCAGCGCGGCCTGCCATCGGCGTTCTTCCCGCTGTAGCCCAGCCCGGTCAGGATGCACACACCTTCCTGCAGGAGCCGAGCGAAGGGTCATTCTTTGTTAAAGTTTCTATCTTGTCTTCTTCTTGCTCCTAGTTGTACGTCTCCCTGTTTATTGTAACTGCATCTATATTATTTATAGTTCATATTATTTCGTTCTCTGTTCCGGTTATCACCCATTGTTTATTGTAAACCGGCTTGATGTGATATTTTCACGAATGCCGGTATAGAAAAAATTAAAATAAATAAATAAATAAATAATACATCAAAATTACATATAAAGTATCATATCATTGTGTTTCAAAAGCCTGACTAAAAAGTTCAGCCTTCAACAGCTTTCTAAACTGCTTGACATCATTGCCACTACTTTGGGGTGTTGCAGCTCAGAAAACTTCCACTATTTTCTGCCTCCAGCAGATGGTAGGACCTGGCAATGCAGCAGGTCGTTCGTGGATTTCAAATCTTATCAGACCTTGGGCCAGGCCACTGAATCCGGCCAGCAGGGTGAGCCCTCTTGAACAGCTCCTAGTCCCAGAGAAAAGGATCTCTACATGACAGTGCCTGTGGCTCATAAATCCACCGAGTCGAACAAATCGCTACCAGAAAAATGACCTTCAGAGTAAGTTCCTTCAAAATCGCACTGTGCAGCGGTTCGAATGACACCCAACACAGAGCTTTAAGAACTAAAGTTCAATCGCCATAGAGGACAAGCCTTAAGTACCAGGGGACGCAAGTGCTTGGCTCCTCGCAAAAAAACACACCACATCTGGGTTAGCCAGCAGAGATACACCATGTCTCTTGCCTCTAAGGCAACCCAAGGCAGCCACCTGGACTCTCAATGAGTTGAAAGACAAATTCTTTGTCAACCCCTGCTGCAAGATAAAATATGTGCCACAGAAGTCTAAAAAAGATCTACACTATGCTCTCTGCACCAAATCTCAAACACCTTCCACACCTGCATGTAAGTCTAGAGGACGTGAATGAAAGAGTGGGTGGCTCGCGGGAATGACGGCTACTACCTGGAGATAATAACCTTATTCAATAAACATACACACGGTTAATGCGACAACAACATAGCTCTAAGCTTCAACGTCAAGAGGAAACGTGGAAAAAAGTTTTTGCATTCACAAAAAAGCGGGGAGTAGCTTGCTTGTTATGGCGGTTACTACCCCAAACCAAATAAGCCCGATACTGTCTCTGCTTTAACGGCAGGGGAGAAAGACTGATACACTTCATGCATATCCAGCATAGCTCTCTGCTTCAACGGCAGGGGGAATGAAGAAAGGTGGATCTACATACAGAAAACAACCAACAAGGACTGAATTATTTAGTCTGGGTGGGCAGGTGGGTGTGGCTTGCTTATTGCGGCGGTTGCTACCCTAATTGGGCTAGATATTTCACTTAGATGCAATTCCAACACTGATCTCTCATTAATGGTGGGGGTGGAAGTGGAAGGGAAATAGAACCAAAAGGATACTAAGAGCCAAGAGTAACATAAGTATGAGAAAAAAAAAGTGCGAAGCTTGCTGGGCAGACTGGATGACCGTTTGGTGGTCTTCTGCTGTCATTTCTATGTTTCTATGAGGTGGACCTTCTTCCTTGCTTGCAGTTGAGTGCTAACCACATCCTCTGGATAACCCTTATCTCTTCGATATCTCCTCTCAAAAGCCAAGCCACGAGAGAGAAGCGAACCACCTGATCCAAAAATATAGGCCATTGGTGAAGGAGTTTGGGAAGGTGTGACAGATGAAGCAGGCTGTCCATGGCAAGATTGACAAGATCTGCGAACCCACGGCCGATGTGGCCATTCCAGAGCCACCAGAATCTCTTGCCCCAGATGAAGCTCTGCTCTTCACAAGACCTTGCCCACCAGCAGCCACAGTGGAAACACATACAGAAGAATGGCTTTTGGCCATGGGAGGACCAAGGCATCAACTCCTTCTACCCCGTGCTCTCTTCTTCGACCACTACCGCCACCATCACCTTTGTGAAAGTCCTTGGTGCTGTCGCCAAACCAAAGGGCGCTGTCGCAGGGTACAAAACTGAAAATTCTCTCCAAGGATCATGAACCTGAGAAGCCTTTGATGGTCCAGACAGATGGGAATGTGAAGATAGGCCTTGGTCAAATCCAGAGAAGCCAGAAACTGCCCCCTGTGCACCGCAGCAGTCACCGACCTCAGTGTTTCCACCCGAAAACGGGGCACCTTGAGCACTAGATTCATCTTCTTTAAATCTAGAATCGGGAGAAAGGCACCGTCCTTCTTTGGGACCCCAAAATAAATGGAATACCTTCCTAACTCTCTTTCCTCGACCAGCACTGGTACTATGGCCCCCAAGAGACAGAGATGCTTTCCTGAACCACTTGCTGCCTCTGTACGTAAGTGCAAGGGGAATTCATGAACAAATTTTTCAGTGGCCGAGCAAATTCTAAAGTGTTTTATTACACTTAGGACCCATTGGTCCAACGTAATCTTGGCCCATTCCTCGAGAAATATCGTTAACAGACCGCTGATGCATGGTGCCAAGGAGTGGGCTGGCACTGCTTCATTGGGAGGTCTTGAAACCAGGGGTTCCTGGCACGGAACCATTTCTGACTGGTCTCCGGCCTCGAAAGGATTGGTTCCAAAACAGCTGCCTTCCGGCTCCCTCCCTCTGACTCCCAGCTGGAAGACAAGATGGACAGGAATGTCAGATAGACCAGAAACGTTACCGTGTCGAGGAGAAACCTCAGTTGAGTCGCAGCTTGTCCTCTGGCAGCTTGTGCCCTTTAGTTTCTTCGAGAAGCTTGACCAGCTGCTCTAAGTCTTCTCCAAAAAGCAACTTTCCCTTGAAAGGCAGCAACTCCAGCGGGAATTTAGACCAAACATCCGCAGACCAGTTTCTTAACTAAAGGAATCATCGGGCAGAAACCGCAGACATCACTGACCTTGAGATAGAGCGTATCAGGTCATACAAGACATCCGCCCCCATAGGCCACCACGGCTTCCAGCCGCTCAGCCTACTGCACATCCTCCATAGACGTAATCTTATCGGACTGCAGTTGCTGCACTCATCGCAACCTGATGCAGAGCATAAAGCTGCTACACAGAGCGGCGTGAATGCCCAACACTGAGACCTCAAAAATCTCCTCTACCTGAAGGGATGGTCCCGCTAGAACCTACTGACCTGCAGTGTCAGTAAAACTTTGTCTCTATCTACTGGAAGGGAGGGAGGCAAAACCCAGGAGTCTGGACTGATTTGGGTATGTACAGGGAACAGATGTTTCAGAGGCAAATCTACAGCCCTCTAGTTCCAGAGATAAGACTTTGTCGGATCTTAATTCCATGGCCTTACAGTTGTGGTTCACTATTTGATTTATCTTCTGCATTGGTTTGTGTACAAGCACAGCTGACCAGATGGCCAGGTAGCATTCCTGGCACAATTAGGGGAACTAGTTTTATTTTTGGCTGGCTAGACAATAATCCTCCTTTTTATCATATGCCTCAATGCTGCCTGGTGGGCTCCAGCAGCTTTGTTTTGCAGTGAAGGTTGGGAGCCAACCTGTGGCTACTAAAGTGCGGATGCCTGTGGTTATGCTATAACCTTTTGTTTCTCTGTCATGCTCGAGGTTCCTGCCTGGCGGGCTCTATGATGCAGTTTTGCAGTGATAGAGTTTGTGAGCCAGTTTGTAGCTCTGTGCACAGCATATCTGCCCTGAAAGGGTTCATAGGTCGGCTATGAACCCTTTTGGGTGACTGAAAGCCGAATGGGTTGCTGGATTTACAATCTGCCCTTGCTTCTGAGCTTGGAGCTTGAAGTCTGATTGTAGGTACTAGGTAGTTGGACTGAGCGGATGGTTGCCCTTGGATCGGCTTACGAGTTTTGAGTCGGTCTCTTTGTGGGGCTTCAATATCCAAATGTGTCTTACGTGACTCCCCTAAGGCTAGATATTTATGGATGCCACTTTCCCAGTACGTACTCCGATCAGTCCAGACGCCTGGGTTTTGCCTCCCCTCCAGCAGATGGAGACAGAGAAAGCTTTGACACTGCCACATAAGATGAGGTGCCACCTGCAGTCCCCTCAGTATTTCTCTGTCTCCAGCAGATGATGGAGATGCAAAGCCTACGGTCTGAGTGTAATTAAAATTAAAAAAAACAAAACACACAAGGCTAAAAAGAACAAGAAGATTCTTGGAGATTGCCAGGTCCTTGTGGGGCCATCCCCCCCGGTCTTTGAGGTGGACGAGCAGGGGGTTGATGTCCCTTTATTTGGTCATTCTTCGCCAGTAGGGGCAGAAAACTGCTGGGGCCAATTCCCTTGCCCTGGAGGGACGGACAGAGCCTGAAGCCAGTCTTCTGTCTTCACAGGGAAGTGGGTTTCCCTTTCATTTGGGCAGTTTCAGCCTGATTAAAGTTTGCAAAACAAAAGGGGGGGGGGGACAGAGATGGGGTATTGCTTTAGGCAGGGAGTGCTTAAACCGACTCCTCAGCTGATTCTGCTTTTGTTCTACAGTTAAATGGCTGCAGCCAGGCGCCTGTTATAACTCCGCACGATTGAGCTGTGCAGTTTGTGGGGACGTGCATGTCTCTTGCGCCACGGCCAATACGCCCGGTGTCTCTCCTGGGTAAAGGGCACTTCGTTGTCAGTCACAACAACTTCGGGCAGGCGCTGTAAGCCTCTCTCTGCTGATGCAGCCTGTGGACGACCCCTTCCCGATAAGTGCAGGAGCGGTGGCCATTTTGTCCACATTTGCAGCTGCTTCGCGGGCCGCAGGGGAGGTCAAGACTCTGAGGGGCCTCAATCAGAAGGTGAGGAGGATCTCCTGGAGGAGTCGGATGACGCTTCTACTTTTTCCTCTGACTCGGTCCTGGTTGCTACACAGGGCTTACATGGCCAGGAAAGCCAAGGGGCGGCGTAAAGCTGAGCAGGGGGCATCCAGAAAAGAAACTCCTTGCCCCTTTAGGCCTGAACTTTATTCTCTCCCAGATGCTTTATCAGTGCCTCCAAAGAGCAGCTGTCCCTTAAAGGGAAACGCGCCTAATTGAGACTTGGATGAAACGTCCGCTGGCCGAGACTGCTTTGTCTTCTGAGAGGACATGGATTTGTCAGTCTGCAACTGCTGCACCCAACGCAGACACCTAAAAAAAAAATATATATATATATTTTTTTTTATTCTTTTATTTTTTTTTAAGATAGCCCTCAAGCTTTCTGTCCTGAACATCCTTCAAAGCTGCAGAACCGGCCATTGGAATAGTATCTTCTTAGTAACTACAGAGACAGACGCATCCACCTTCGGGATGGCCAGGAGCACCAGAGTGACCTCATGCAACGGATACAATTTATCCGCTGCTCCACCCACTGTCAAGCCAGAATCCGGAGTGTCCCTACTCCCTGGCCACCAACCTTTCGACAGACTTGTGGAATGAAAAAAAACATTCGCTGAACCCCATAAGCCATCCATTGGCTGGGTCCACGCCCTCCTAATCAGACTCCTCCTGCAGAAGCTTATTCTGTCCCCCTCGGGAAAGGATCTGCCACTGGGGGACTATGCACTATGCTCTGAATAGTCAGAGGAGTCATCTTTGGCCGCCCCCTCTGCGGACAGGGCTTGCTGAACCATGGTAGACGCAGAAGTACCAGAGAGCTTGGACTTCCTGATGCTCCTTGTTTGGAAATGTGCCGTTCCACGGCTTTCCAGGCTAAATAAGCCCTATGCAGCCAGAGGACACAACCTGCCAAAAAAAGCAGATAAAGCATCCAAGCTCCCCTTGGCTTCCTCAGGGCTCAGATCTGTCAGCAAAAGCAGAGGGGGGAATCCCCTCCCCCTGCAGCAGCGTCTGTAGCAGCCGCAAAGGACTTCAAAATGGCCACCGTTCCCGCACTCACTGGGAACGGATCGACCTCTTCCACTAACACAGCCAAATACCTCCCAGGCCCTCGCTGCTGAGTCGCTGCCTCCACCGTCGCTCCCGATGTGACCTCTCTCCCAGAGAGGCACTGGGGATGCAGGAAGAGACCTCCCAGGCCCTCGCTGCTGAGTCGCTGCCTCCACCGTCGCTCCCGATGTGACCTCTCTCCCAGAGAGGCACTGGGGATGCAGGAAGAGACCTCCCAGGACCTCGCTGCCAAGTTGCCATCTCCGCGGGAACACTGGCCAGCACGCGAAAGGCACCTGCACATCTCCTCACAGGTGGTGTGCATTGGCAACCACGCGGCATGCTGCGGCCCTGTGTCGAATGCGCAGCACTGCCTGAAGCAGAAAAACACTAGCAGGAGCCGCTGGAACAAGGCGCCTGCCAAAAGCAGCAGCGTGCCGTCGTCGCCAACCAGAAAAGCAATTCCAAACAACTGCTCCTGCACTTTTTTTTTAAACTAGCTTTCTTTTAAACTTTATGAAAAAGGCAAGAAAATTAAAGAACTTCCCTGAGGTGAAGATTAGCAACAGTTTCACAAGTGCTCCTGGAGGCGAGGGAACTGGATCCAGCAGCTGTCTGCCTCCCGGCGTGACTGAGTAGCAAGGGTCCCCAACCCCCTGCCCGTCCACCTCAAACCAGGAGGGATGGCCCCACCAGGACCTACCAACCTGGGCAGAAACTCCTCTAAACTGTACTATTCTGGTACAGAACTGGTTTTGCACCAATACTGAGGGAGTGCAGGTGGCACACTGAGTTATATGCAGTGTCAATGAAACTTTCTGTCTCCATCTGCTGGAGGAGGGGAGGCAAAATGCAGGAGTACGTACAGGGAACTGGAGTTTTCCTGAGCTGCACCACCCCTAAGTAGTAGTGATAATGTCATCCTGGGAAAAGCGTGCTCTCTGCCTGCATCTGCTGGTAGGAGGAAGCAACCCACGTGTTGCCTGGACACTCTCCCCTCCACTCACCGTGACCAGCCAGCATGTGAGGTATTTACACAGCATGATCTTGCCCCACACTGTTATGTATACACAGCGATACCAGAAGGGCTGGGCCTGAAAGAGACAAGATTCAGGATCAGACACTGTAGGCAGCCTGGCAGAGGGCAGGGACATTACAGAAGATCTGGTAAAGGGTAGGGCCTAGCACAGAGAGGAGGACTGCCAGCAAATGCTACAGGAGGCTGGGTACAGAGCATGGCAGGGTAGGAGCAGCATCAGATGTTGCATGAGGACTGACTGAAGGCAGAACAGGGATACGAGACAGGATGGCTGCAAGCAAACCCTCAGGCACTTACCAGGAACTCGTCCGTCAGGAAGTAGCTGTCAGGCAGATAGGGGCTAAGGATCGCGAACACCGTGAGGTAGAAGAGTCCCAGGCTCAGGCGCTTTGCTGCTGGCATAAGACTGGAACCCCCGGAAAAAGAATGAGGGGGCAAAAGTCAGACACCAGACTCTTCTGTCTACAGCCCCCTAACAAGGTCTGCCCTGACCGAAAAACAAAGTGCAGCCCCGCCCAGCCTCCCCTTCACTCATCCCTAAAGGAAGATATTGTCAGTACATGTAAGATCTTAAACTAGAGCACACAGCACGTGCACGTCTGGCATGAGAGAGACCAGCACATACGTGCAGCCCCGCCCACTCTCCCCTTCACTCATCCCTAAAGGAAGATATTGTCAGTACATGTAAGATCTTAAACAAGATCACACAGCACGTGCACGTCTGGCATGAGAGAGACCAGCACATACGTGCAGCCCCGCCCACTCTCCCCTTCACTCATCCCTAAAGGAAGATATTGTCAGTACATGTAAGATCTTAAACAAGATCACACAGCACGTGCACGTCTGGCATGAGAGAGACCAGCACATACGTGCAGCCCCGCCCACTCTCCCCTTCACTCATCCCTAAAGGAAGATATTGTCAGTACATGTAAGATCTTAAACAAGATCACACAGCACATGCACGTCTGGCATGAGAGGGACCAGCACATACGTGCAGCCCCGCCCAGTCTCCCCTTCACTCATCCCTAAAGGAAGATATTGTCAGTACATGTAAGATCTTAAACAAGATCACACAGCACGTGCACGTCTGGCATGAGAGAGACCAGCACATACGTGCAGCCCCGCCCAGCCTCCCCTTCACTCATCCCTAAAGGAAGATATTGTCAGTACATGTAAGATCTTAAACAAGATCACACAGCACGTGCACGTCTGGCATGAGAGAGACCAGCACATACGTGCAGCCCCGCCCAGTCTCCCCTTCATTCATCCCTAAAGGAAGATATTGTCAGTACATGTAAGATCTTAAACAAGATCACACAGCACGTGCACGTCTGGCATGAGAGAGACCAGCACATACGTGCAGCCCCGCCCAGTCTCCCCTTCACTCATCCCTAAAGGAAGATATTGTCAGTACATGTAAGATCTTAAACAAGATCACACAGCACGTGCACATCTGGCATGAGAGGGACCAGCACATACGTGCAGCCCCGCCCAGTCTCCCCTTCACTCATCCCTAAAGGAAGATATTGTCAGTACATGTAAGATCTTAAACAAGATCACACAGCACGTGCACGTCTGGCATGAGAGAGACCAGCACATACGTGCAGCCCCGCCCAGTCTCCCCTTCACTCATCCCTAAAGGAAGATATTGTCAGTACATGTAAGATCTTAAACAAGATCACACAGCACGTGCACGTCTGGCATGAGAGGGACCAGCACATACGTGCAGCCCCGCCCACTCTCCCCTTCACTCATCCCTAAAGGAAGATATTGTCAGTACATGTAAGATCTTAAACAAGATCACACAGCACGTGCACGTCTGGCATGAGAGAGACCAGCACATACGTGCAGCCCCGCCCAGTCTCCCCTTCACTCATCCCTAAAGGAAGATATTGTCAGTACATGTAAGATCTTAAACAAGATCACACAGCACGTGCACGTCTGGCATGAGAGGGACCAGCACATACGTGCAGCCCCGCCCAGTCTCCCCTTCATTCATCCCTAAAGGAAGATATTGTCAGTACATGTAAGATCTTAAACAAGATCACACAGCACGTGCACGTCTGGCATGAGAGGGACCAGCACATACGTGCAGCCCCGCCCACTCTCCCCTTCATTCATCCCTAAAGGAAGATATTGTCAGTACATGTAAGATCTTAAACAAGATCACACAGCACGTGCACGTCTGGCATGAGAGGGACCAGCACATACGTGCAGCCCCGCCCACTCTCCCCTTCACTCATCCCTAAAGGAAGATATTGTCAGTACATGTAAGATCTTAAACAAGATCACACAGCACGTGCACGTCTGGCATGAGAGAGACCAGCACATACGTGCAGCCCCGCCCAGTCTCCCCTTCATTCATCCCTAAAGGAAGATATTGTCAGTACATGTAAGATCTTAAACAAGATCACACAGCACATGCACGTCTGGCATGAGAGAGACCAGCACATACGTGCAGCCCCGCCCTCTCTCCCCTTCACTCATCCCTAAAGGAAGATATTGTCAGTACATGTAAGATCTTAAACAAGATCACACAGCACGTGCACGTCTGGCATGAGAGGGACCAGCACATACGTGCAGCCCCGCCCAGTCTCCCCTTCATTCATCCCTAAAGGAAGATATTGTCAGTACATGTAAGATCTTAAACAAGATCACACAGCACGTGCACGTCTGGCATGAGAGGGACCAGCACATACGTGCAGCCCCGCCCACTCTCCCCTTCATTCATCCCTAAAGGAAGATATTGTCAGTACATGTAAGATCTTAAACAAGATCACACAGCACGTGCACGTCTGGCATGAGAGAGACCAGCACATACGTGCAGCCCCGCCCACTCTCCCCTTCACTCATCCCTAAAGGAAGATATTGTCAGTACATGTAAGATCTTAAACAAGATCACACAGCACGTGCACGTCTGGCATGAGAGGGACCAGCACATACGTGCAGCCCCGCCCACTCTCCCCTTCACTCATCCCTAAAGGAAGATATTGTCAGTACATGTAAGATCTTAAACAAGATCACACAGCACGTGCACGTCTGGCATGAGAGGGACCAGCACATACGTGCAGCCCCGCCCAGTCTCCCCTTCACTCATCCCTAAAGGAAGATATTGTCAGTACATGTAAGATCTTAAACAAGATCACACAGCACGTGCACGTCTGGCATGAGAGGGACCAGCACATACGTGCAGCCCCGCCCAGTCTCCCCTTCACTCATCCCTAAAGGAAGATATTGTCAGTACATGTAAGATCTTAAACAAGATCACACAGCACGTGCACGTCTGGCATGAGAGGGACCAGCACATACGTGCAGCCCCGCCCAGTCTCCCCTTCACTCATCCCTAAAGGAAGATATTGTCAGTACATGTAAGATCTTAAACAAGATCACACAGCACGTGCACGTCTGGAATGAGAGGGACCAGCACATACGTGCAGCCCCGCCCAGTCTCCCCTTCATTCATCCCTAAAGGAAGATATTGTCAGTACATGTAAGATCTTAAACAAGATCACACAGCACGTGCACGTCTGGCATGAGAGAGACCAGCACATACGTGCAGCCCCGCCCAGTCTCCCCTTCACTCATCCCTAAAGGAAGATATTGTCAGTACATGTAAGATCTTAAACAAGATCACACAGCACGTGCACGTCTGGAATGAGAGAGACCAGCACATACGTGCAGCCCCGCCCAGTCTCCCCTTCACTCATCCCTAAAGGAAGATATTGTCAGTACATGTAAGATCTTAAACAAGATCACACAGCACGTGCACGTCTGGCATGAGAGAGACCAGCACATACGTGCAGCCCCGCCCAGTCTCCCCTTCATTCATCCCTAAAGGAAGATATTGTCAGTACATGTAAGATCTTAAACAAGATCACACAGCACGTGCACGTCTGGCATGAGAGAGACCAGCACATACGTGCAGCCCCGCCCACTCTCCCCTTCACTCATCCCTAAAGGAAGATATTGTCAGTACATGTAAGATCTTAAACAAGATCACACAGCATGTGCACGTCTGGCATGAGAGAGACCAGCACATACGTGCAGCCCCGCCCAGTCTCCCCTTCACTCATCCCTAAAGGAAGATATTGTCAGTACATGTAAGATCTTAAACAAGATCACACAGCACGTGCACGTCTGGCATGAGAGAGACCAGCACATACGTGCAGCCCCGCCCAGTCTCCCCTTCACTCATCCCTAAAGGAAGATATTGTCAGTACATGTAAGATCTTAAACAAGATCACACAGCACGTGCACGTCTGGCATGAGAGGGACCAGCACATACGTGCAGCCCCGCCCAGTCTCCCCTTCACTCATCCCTAAAGGAAGATATTGTCAGTACATGTAAGATCTTAAACAAGGTCACACAGCACGTGCACGTCTGGCATGAGAGAGACCAGCACATACGTGCAGCCCCGCCCACTCTCCCCTTCACTCATCCCTAAAGGAAGATATTGTCAGTACATGTAAGATCTTAAACAAGATCACACAGCACGTGCACGTCTGGCATGAGAGGGACCAGCACATACGTGCAGCCCCGCCCACTCTCCCCTTCATTCATCCCTAAAGGAAGATATTGTCAGTACATGTAAGATCTTAAACAAGATCACACAGCACGTGCACGTCTGGCATGAGAGAGACCAGCACATACGTGCAGCCCCGCCCAGTCTCCCCTTCACTCATCCCTAAAGGAAGATATTGTCAGTACATGTAAGATCTTAAACAAGATCACACAGCACGTGCACGTCTGGAATGAGAGAGACCAGCACATACGTGCAGCCCCGCCCAGTCTCCCCTTCACTCATCCCTAAAGGAAGATATTGTCAGTACATGTAAGATCTTAAACAAGATCACACAGCACGTGCACGTCTGGCATGAGAGAGACCAGCACATACGTGCAGCCCCGCCCAGTCTCCCCTTCATTCATCCCTAAAGGAAGATATTGTCAGTACATGTAAGATCTTAAACAAGATCACACAGCACGTGCACGTCTGGCATGAGAGGGACCAGCACATACGTGCAGCCCCGCCCACTCTCCCCTTCATTCATCCCTAAAGGAAGATATTGTCAGTACATGTAAGATCTTAAACAAGATCACACAGCACGTGCACGTCTGGCATGAGAGAGACCAGCACATACGTGCAGCCCCGCCCAGTCTCCCCTTCACTCATCCCTAAAGGAAGATATTGTCAGTACATGTAAGATCTTAAACAAGATCACACAGCACGTGCACGTCTGGAATGAGAGAGACCAGCACATACGTGCAGCCCCGCCCAGTCTCCCCTTCATATCATCCCTAAAGGAAGATATTGTCAGTACATGTAAGATCTTAAACAAGATCACACAGCTCGTGCACGTCTGGCATGAGAGGGACCAGCACATACGTGCAGCCCCGCCCAGTCTCCCCTTCATTCATCCCTAAAGGAAGATATTGTCAGTACATGTAAGATCTTAAACAAGATCACACAGCACGTGCACGTCTGGCATGAGAGGGACCAGCACATACGTGCAGCCCCGCCCAGTCTCCCCTTCACTCATCCCTAAAGGAAGATATTGTCAGTACATGTAAGATCTTAAACAAGATCACACAGCTCGTGCACGTCTGGCATGAGAGGGACCAGCACATACGTGCAGCCCCGCCCACTCTCCCCTTCACTCATCCCTAAAGGAAGATATTGTCAGTACATGTAAGATCTTAAACAAGATCACACAGCACGTGCACGTCTGGCATGAGAGAGACCAGCACATACGTGCAGCCCCGCCCAGTCTCCCCTTCATTCATCCCTAAAGGAAGATATTGTCAGTACATGTAAGATCTTAAACAAGATCACACAGCACGTGCACGTCTGGCATGAGAGGGACCAGCACATACGTGCAGCCCCGCCCACTCTCCCCTTCATTCATCCCTAAAGGAAGATATTGTCAGTACATGTAAGATCTTAAACAAGATCACACAGCACGTGCACGTCTGGCATGAGAGAGACCAGCACATACGTGCAGCCCCGCCCAGTCTCCCCTTCACTCATCCCTAAAGGAAGATATTGTCAGTACATGTAAGATCTTAAACAAGATCACACAGCACGTGCACGTCTGGAATGAGAGAGACCAGCACATACGTGCAGCCCCACCCAGTCTCCCCTTCATTCATCCCTAAAGGAAGATATTGTCAGTACATGTAAGATCTTAAACAAGATCACACAGCTCGTGCACGTCTGGCATGAGAGGGACCAGCACATACGTGCAGCCCCGCCCAGTCTCCCCTTCATTCATCCCTAAAGGAAGATATTGTCAGTACATGTAAGATCTTAAACAAGATCACACAGCACGTGCACGTCTGGCATGAGAGGGACCAGCACATACGTGCAGCCCCGCCCACTCTCCCCTTCACTCATCCCTAAAGGAAGATATTGTCAGTACATGTAAGATCTTAAACAAGATCACACAGCACGTGCACGTCTGGCATGAGAGAGACCAGCACATACGTGCAGCCCCGCCCAGTCTCCCCTTCATTCATCCCTAAAGGAAGATATTGTCAGTACATGTAAGATCTTAAACAAGATCACACAGCACATGCACGTCTGGCATGAGAGGGACCAGCACATACGTGCAGCCCCGCCCACTCTCCCCTTCATTCATCCCTAAAGGAAGATATTGTCAGTACATGTAAGATCTTAAACAAGATCACACAGCACGTGCACGTCTGGAATGAGAGGGACCAGCACATACGTGCAGCCCCGCCCAGTCTCCCCTTCACTCATCCCTAAAGGAAGATATTGTCAGTACATGTAAGATCTTAAACAAGATCACACAGCACGTGCACGTCTGGCATGAGAGGGACCAGCACATACGTGCAGCCCCGCCCACTCTCCCCTTCACTCATCCCTAAAGGAAGATATTGTCAGTACATGTAAGATCTTAAACAAGATCACACAGCACGTGCACGTCTGGCATGAGAGGGACCAGCACATACGTGCAGCCCCGCCCAGTCTCCCCTTCACTCATCCCTAAAGGAAGATATTGTCAGTACATGTAAGATCTTAAACAAGATCACACAGCACGTGCACGTCTGGAATGAGAGGGACCAGCACATACGTGCAGGCTGAATGTGAACACGAGTGCTGCGCTGCAGTACAGTGGAACAGTAAGTGCTTAATTTATCATGACCTCTTGCTTTAGTGCAGAGGTTGGCAACCAAGTGCCCAAAAATGGTAACACTGCCCCCTTTTAATGAAATGCTGGGGTTGGGTGGGGAGGCCTCCTTACGCAAATCATGAAAATGCGTGCAGGAATCCTCGTGACTCACCCCTCAGCACTGCCGTATTTGGTAGCCGATAGTGGAGTCCAGCAGCTCACCTGTTTGGTCTCTGGCCTTCCACGTCCGTCATGATCCCCTCTGCTAACTTCTGATAGCTCCGCAAGGAGAACTGTGGGCCGACCAAAAAGCCACCATAGAAGTAGGAGAAACCAGCCACTTGCAGAAAGGAGGGGACGGAAGGCAGGGCGCATTGCTGCTGCTCTTGTGACAGCGTGGCCTGAGGGCACAGAGAGTGTTAGAGGTGGATTACTGCTTTCCCAATTACACAAGGTATTCCTGGAGTCCTGGGAGGACCTGAGCACGGGACTCCCTGACCTCCTGCTCATTAAGGGCAGATAAGCAGCGTGGAGAGAAAGATGTAGGACACAAGGGGGCCCCCATCAAGGATTTCCAGCTACTGCCTCCACGAGGCCCTTCCTGAATATTTCTTTACCTGAACTTTCCCTCCATCGTAGTAATCAAAGGCAAGCCCTGGGGAGAAAAGTAGGGAGCAGTGTTAATGATGGGTACAGACTGACCAGTTAAAGAGAAGGAATTCTGAATCGTAAGCGAGTCCAGGAGTCTCAGACTCTGTGCAAAGAGCTTGGGACGTTCAGGACAGACAGAGAGACTAACAGGAGGGGGCGTGGGTGTAAGAGAGAGAGAGACAGAGGGGGAGACAGAAAAACAATGCATTGACAAGACCATCACTGAAAGAGAGTGTAAGACAGATGATATCAGAGACATGGGACTGAAAAGCAAAGAGAAAGATAGAGGAAATCCTCACCTATCATCCTGAGTGTGAGCACACAGTGTGGCATCGTCCATTTAATATCATATTCATCCGTTGCAGTATAGTAATACCCACCCAGTAGATAGATCTGAAAAACAGGATCTCCCATTAAACGCCAGTAATTAATAGCCAAGTCATTTACTGCGTACCCAAAAAAGCTCTAGTTTCAATACTATCAAAATATACAACTAATCAAATTATAAAATACATCATAATCTAACACACAATCTACCTAAATATAACAGTATAAGAAAAAAATTAAAATCAAAGGATAATAAAAACTAATGCAGTACAATTTTTTTTGTAATTGACAATTTTTTTTATTAGAAATTAACAAAATACAATAAACATAACACAAATATAACTTTCCATTGTTTCCATCATTTGTCTGCCACAGATCAAGAATGCAAATATACAATAATGGTATGAAATAAGTACAAAGTATAAGCAGTTATAACCATCGTTTGTATTCTGGTCACCGCTTGGAACATCTCACTGCTATTCAGAACAATTGTCTCACTAAGTTTCAAGCACTTTAAACAATGGCTTCATGCCTAGTATTCTCTAATCTCTTGAAGTTTAGGATTTTTTATATTTTTATCTGGTTTGGTACCCATCCCCTGGTACTTTTTCTTCATGACTATTATGCAGCATACTTCATTCAGAGAGCATTCATTATAATTGCTCAATAACCTTCGAAATCGAGGGCGTCTCAGGTTGCTTCCAATGCAGAGCCAGTTCCATTCCGGCCGCCACAAAAATTAACTGTTACAGTCATTGCGCCCTTTGTCCACACCAGGCATGGGACGGTTTAACACCACAAAGTGGGGATCCCTTGGCACCGAAATTCCCAAGGCCTGGGTTATCTACTGAAAAAGCTTATCCCAAAATAAGCTAACCATCCTCCACTGCCACCACAGATGAAAATAGGTACCAGAGTGATCACATTTTCTCCAGTAAAGATCAGACTCGAAAACCTACATACGAAGCAAGTTTTCAGGAGTTATATGCCAGCGATATAATAACTTAAAACAAATCTGTAAGGAAGCAGAAAATTGGTTCTTACCTGCTAATTTTCATTCCTGTAGTACCACGGATCAGTCCAGAGCAGTGGGTTATTCATCCCTTCCAGCTGATGGAGTCACAGAACAAAACTTTGAGGCCCTGCTTCTTAACTGAGAGCACCACCTGCAGGACCTCAGTATTGACCTGTACCCAACTCCTTCACACAGACATAGGGAACTAAAGGGTGGATACCCCTGAACTATAAACCTTGTCTGTCAAGAACCAAACAAGACAAGGAAGTGAATCCTGTAACTGCCCTCTAAGAGAAAAATTCTGAACTAAGCAGCAAAACTTGGCAGGAAATCAGTCTTCCGGCATCAAACGGGAGGGCCTCTGAACTAATCTGTGGTATTACAGGAACAAAAATTAGCAGGTAAGAACCAATTTTCCTTTCCTGAACATATCCAGATCAGTCCAGACCAGTGGGATGTACCCAAGCACCCCTAAACCGGGCGGGCCCCTGAAAGACCTGCACGCAGGACACTCTCCTCGAAGGACGGCTCATCCTGTGCCCTGACATTCAGATGATAATGCCTGGTAAAGGTATGAATTGAGGACCTCACTGCTGTCCTACAAATCTCCTGTGGCAACAGAAGTTGACACTCAGCCCAGGAAGCAGCCTGTACCCTAGTGGAATGCACCCGCAAACAGACAGGAATTTGTCGTCCCTTACAGACGTAAGCCGAGCAAATGGCCTTCCTAAGCCAACGAGATATGGTAGCCTTAGAGGCTTTGTCCCCTTTCTTCAGTCCACTGAAGAGGACAAACAGATGATCTGAGCGATGAAAAGCATCAGTAACCTACAAATACCAAAGTAGCATCCTCCGCACATCCAGAAGATGTAATTCTCTATCCTGAGGAGAATCTTTCGACCACTCTGGAAACCCTGGAAGATCTACCGTCTGATTAACATGAAAGGCATTAATCACACAAAAAAAGCCCAAACGTATTCCAGAACCCTCACACTGTAAACACTTTTGCCATCTAATTTCAGATGAGTATCTCTCTATTACTGATGAGCTTTTGAAACTATAAGAAGAAAGAGGTCCACATTATTATTTTTGCAAGTATTATTGCCTTATTGAGCCTGTAGTGTTCATGCAAAACGGCTGATTTGCGATTATTACGTCACAACCTATCCGGAAGGATTTGCAAGGACATCCATTGTGTGTGTGCGCGTCAGCTTCAGTTTATGGATATAGCTTTTTATTGAAAACAAACTTTTTGGGTTCTATAAAATATAAAACTAAAAAAAACACTAAAAAATTGGTTCTGGTATTAATAAATTAAATGGACCGTTGTACCCAAGTATGAGTTTGAATGATAGCCAAACTCATCGAGTTATAGGTCCTACAAATTGAGTTCATTACATGTGTATGAATTTTGACCAGTGATACCCTTTTCTTTTGATGTATGTTAACATGAAAGGCAAACACCACCTTAGGAACAAAGGAAGGCACTGTTCTCACTGAGTTTCCATTCCTGGAAATCCGCAAAAACAGATCCCTACATGACAGAGCCTGAAGTTCCGAAATCCTTCGAGCTGACAAAAGGCTACCAAAAAGACCTCTTTCAGAGACTCCAATCCAGGCAGATCTTTCGCACCAGAGGATGTAACAGCTTAGCCCCTTTGAAGAACCTTACCAGAGTCCTACCCTGAAACCTGCCTCTAAGCGCACCCAAGGCAGCCACCTGCACATGAAGTGAGTTGAAAGCCAAACCCTTGGACAATCCCTGCTGCAGGAAATCCAGCACATGCGACACCTCCACCGCCAAAGGATCTAGACGACGCTGAAGATACCAAACTTCAAACAGTTTCCAGTCTCTACTATACGCCACAAAGGTCACCAGTCTTCTGGTTTGAAGAAGAGTGGAGATGACCTATTCTGAGTAACACTTCAATCAAAGTCTCCATGTCTCAAAAGCCAAGCTGCGAGACAAAAGCGATCCTCCAAATCCGAAAATATGGGACCCTGATGCAACAGGTCTGGAAGATGAGTCAGACCGAGAGGACCTTCTACCGCAAGTCACACCAGATCTGTGAACCACGGTCTCCACAGCCACTCCGGTGCCACTAGAACCACAGTCCCAGGATGTGACTCTTTGCGCCTGAAGACCCAACTTATGAGGTGTCAAGGAGGAAAGACATACGGAAAAATTCCCGTAAGCCAAGGGCACACCAGATCATAGAGGCCCACCGAACCAAATTCCTTTTGGCAACTGAAGAATCTCTGTCTTGGAGTTGAACCACGTCACCATAAGATCCAATTGGGGAGTGCCCCACCTCGCAAAGATGTAGTTCCACGTCTCCAGGGACAACTCCCACTCCCCAGAATACAATTGCTGCCTGTGGAAGAAGTCCGCCTGCACATTGTCTACTCCCGCTACGTGCGATGCAGCTAGGCCTTCGAGATGATGCTCCGCCCAGGCAAATAATCTCCGGGCCTCCAATGCCATTGCATGACTCTTTGTGCCGCCCTGCCAACTGATGTATGCCACAGCCGTCGCTTTGTCAGAGTACACTCGAAGCATATGACCCCGGACCAGGGACAGAAAAACTCCAGGGCTCGACAGACCACCCTTGTCGCGAGGTGATTGATAGACCACAATTTCTCCTCTGGTCGCCACAGACCTTGCAGCGACTTCCCAAGCACACCACTCCCCAGCCAAAGAGGCTTGCGTCCGTGGAGACCACCACCCAGTCCGGAGGCTCCAGATCCATCCTCTTCTCTAAACTGCGACGAGACACCCACCAGAAGAGACTGGACCTGGACTCCCGAAGCAGAGGCAAGGGAAGATAAAACTCCTCTGAGCAGGGACTCCACCTGGACAACAGTGTGCATTGCAGTGGTCTCATGTGTGCGAACGCCCACAGGACCAAGTCCAACGTGGATGCCATGGACCTCAGGACCTGTAAATAATCCCACATTTTGGGCACCACCAGACGAAGAAGACACTTAACCTGAGACTGCAACTTTGACACCCAGTCCGCTGCCAGGAAACCTCTGCCTCGCTGAGTGATGAAGTGGGCCCCTGAGTCAGCTCCAACTGACTCTTCTGCACATTGATAACCCAACCAAGAGATTGTAAGGTAGACATCACTCTTCGGATGGACTTCTCGCGTTCCTCCCTGGACTTTGCTCGAACCAACGAATCATCCAGATTCGTTGGTTTGAGCAAAGCCGACAACGACGAGCTCTCTCTATCTTATTGGCAGGAGCAGTAGATGCTCCATCTGCTTGTGATGAGAGGATGCATGCACATACCTTTTGCACTACCACGTGAACGTCTGCAAATTCGTCTGTTTCAGGCACTCCTCCGATTCTCAAATTGCATCGCAGAGGCCTATTTTCTTAAGTCTTCTAATTTTCCGGTGAGAGAGGCGCATTCAGCCTGTAGATCCTTCTGCTGCTCCGCCGTGTTTGTAAGGACAGCGCTGTGATTTTCAATTCACAGGTCTAATTCATTGACTCTGGCCCCCATAGCAGCTAGGTCTTCATGAATTTCAGTAATAGAAGCCAGCAAATCTACTTTATGCTGCTTTATGTCTGCCCGAATCTCCAGGAACCAGCTTTGCAATTCGTCCCGGTGGGGTAAATCGGGTCGTCAAATCCGATGCTGTTTTAATCGCGTCTTTCCTACCCGTGCCGGCCGCGGCCTGCAGCAGCAACTTGATATCCTTCCCAAGGAGGGTTTAAGTGTTCTTGCTGAATGAAAACTGCTTTAAATCAACGGTTTTTCATTTTGTCGACGTCTCTAGCACTTAAAGCAGCTGAGAGATTAGGAAAAAGTCCAGAATTTGAAAGCTGTTAGTATGCGCATGAAGGATTTATGGTACAGGGGAGAAGAGCTCCAAAGTTAAGCAGCAATTCTGGTCAATATCGGTATAGCGCCCCCCATGCAGTACAATTTCTAACCTTCTCCATGCAAAACGTCATGCACAACTGAACCTGGCAAAGGTCAGCAAATGCTTTTAACTGCCACTGAAACCTCCTCAAAGCAAAGCTCCCTTAGGAGCTGTCCGGGCACAAGTGCCAATCAACTAGCACACCGAACAAAAGAACCTTAATAGATCTTTAAAAGGGATCTGGGGTGCAAGGCCTATGTTTTCCAGCCAGTTATTGGGGTCCCAAACCATGCAAGATTTTAAAAGTTAGACAGGGCACCGTAAACAGAGATGTAAAAAATGGCTGGCAGCTAATGTAAAGTAGATAGAAGAGGACCCCTTCAAATACTGCAAACTTCTGCAGCGAGAGTACTGACTGGTTCACATAAGAAAGATCACATTACGCCCATACTGCTAAAACTTCACTTGTTACCCATAGAACACTGAATACAGTACAAAACACTATGCATATTACGTAAAACCATTTATGGAAAACAAGTCGAATGGCTAACTGCGGCTGTAAGAATCCACACTCCAATTTGTAATCCTGGGTCAGCTAATAAGGGGCTCTTATCTATTCCGTCCTTAACCTCAGCCAAATTAACATCCATTAGAGGCCGAGCCCTTTCATTAGCTGGGCCTAAGCTCTGAAATTCCCTGCCAGAACAACTAAGACCTGAGTCCAATTTAAAAACTTTTAGAAAAGCTTTGAAAACATGGCTTTTCACCCAGACGTTTAATAATCAGTCCAAGCTAAGAGATAGATCCTGGAAGCTATAATGCAGAATTTTTTGAGTTAATATAAGTTTATGTGTAGTTAATTTTTAAAATTTTGTTTTAGATATGGTTTTATTGATGTATGTAGAATGAAATTTTTAACTGTATGCTTTGTGAACCGAGGTGATGGTACTCCAACCAAACATCGGTATATAAAATTGTATAAATAAATAAAATAAATAAGATATGCAATCTCTCAGCTTACACCCCACTTATTCTTCATTTACAGACGGAGAGAAAGTGACTCCACTGAGTCAGTGACAGAGCCAGCGACTACAGCTGAGGTATAGGGAGATAAATCGACTCCCCCCCCCCCCCCAAAGTCACACATAAAGCTAAGGATCAGAGCCTAGACGAAGGAAGATCAATAGAAAACTCCTACAATTTCAATCACAACTCTCAGCTCTGGCTCGTAAGAAGACCCCCTCCCTCCCCATGACTTGAGTTGGCATTATTTCTTACCATCTGGAAGGAGAAACTGGTAAGGACAGCTGTGATGGTCCTGCCCATGAGGCGGAGGATGAGGAATTGAAGCACCACACAGAGCAGAAAGTGATAGATCTGGTACCCTGCAGGAGGAGACAGATGGCTGGCGTGAGACAGTCTGACATTCACAGCAAAATATTATGATGAAAAACTAACACACAGCAGAGATCTTGAATCAAAAGAGAGAAAAATACAGGTCGAACCCTCAGTTGAGAGAGAAACAGGCTGCATAAGCATCAGAGAAGAACTGTCCAGGGGGAAGGGTTCAGGAAAGAGACAGACATAAGAGCCAGGTAACACAGGTGTTACTAGGATCTTATGCAACTTAACAATTCAGATTGATCATTGCTAAAAGAAATGACAGGGTCCACAAGAGCAGAAATCAGCACTCTGGAAGAAGGCCTCATTTCTCTCCAAGCCCCAGGATTCATGGCAGCTCAGCACGAGCAGAACTTTGAAAGGCAAAATCCAGCAAGAGACAAGGAGGCCCAACCTAACACAAAGTCAGCTCTCAAGAGATCAGGTGGTTACTCCTAAGGCAAAGTCCAGCAAGGACAGTTCTTAGCAGAAATATGAAAGCAAGGAGCCAATGAAGCTGTTACCCACTCCTCCCGCACTCACCAAAATTGAAGTAACTGAGCAGCAGGCCTGTGACAATGTGGAAGAGATAGGTGAACTGTGCTTCCTTTCCAAAGAGGCAGCATCGCTCAAACAAGGCCAAAGGGTAACCTGGGGAGGTGAGAGAGGAACTAATTAAACACCAACTACTACTATCTCTGGTGCTGTGTTCTGTTCTCAGAGGCTGAACTTAGGAAGCAGCACTAGAGCAGCTTAGCTCCCTCATGATGGCTCAGCTACACATCCCTGCATCTGAGATGCCAACCTGGCTTTTCTAGAGATTAAAAGGGAGATCTTCCTCAGGGATATTTGTGTGTTCATGCAGTGTTGAAAACATAAACCAAGCTGTGAATGGAAATGACAGAAAAAAATGCAAACGTTTCAAGACAAGAGAATCACTCCTGGGAAAATACACCTGTCCAAGGCAGTCTAGTGCAGTGGTTCTCAACCTTTCATGACTGGAGGAACAACCAATTGGTTAGAGCAGCAGGCTGTGAACCAGGAAGCCAGGGTTCAAATCCCATTGTTGCTCCTTGTGACCTTGGGCAAGTCATTTCACACTCCATTGCCTCAGGTACAAACAGATTGTGAGCCCTCTGGGGATAGAAAATACTTACAGTACTTGAATGTAACTTGTCCTGGAGCGCCAAAAGGCAGAATATAAATCAAATAAATACTATAAACCTTTCAAGAGTTTGAGATGTGCACCCCCAATGTCGCAAAATTCCCCAAAATTGCTAAATTTACATTTCAGTGTGATATTTGGGCCTGTTTTTCAACTGGCAATTTAACTGCATACATGTCAGATGCTGACATTACTAAATGCAAACCGAGTCTAGCAGGCTGAGCCAGCAGTGCTAAGAAAGTTTAGGGCTTCCTCTCTTCCCAATAAATTAGCAGCAGTTTTCTCTCAATAGCAGAAGCTGCACTAATGAATCTGTTACCAATTGCCCTCTGGAAACAAGCATGCTGTAAAATATTCAAAAAAGATCTGAAGACACATTTATTCTCCCAAGCCTTTTGCTGAAATTAACTTGCAGAGGCTCAGAGCCCAGGCCTTTCAAGAGGTTAGACTAACTGAACATGTGAAACTAATATTAAGCACCATTTTGATCTGGCTATCACATGGTTTCTCCAGCAAGCACTCTCCAAAGTTTTGTTTAAATGTATAAGAAAAGATTATTATTGTTTTATATTATATATGTTAAGCTTTGTAAGCTGCCCAGAACACAGCGGCATATAAATATTTAAAAAAATAAAATAAAAACGTCAGGGAGGAAGATGCTGCAGGAGGGAGGATGTCATATAGGCCAACTTTACATTGCTAATTTTAGGGAGATGCGGGAATGAATATTACAACTAGAGAGCCTCACACACCAGAAGGGATGACCCCACCATAGAGAAACAGAAATGACGGCAGAAGAAGACCAAACGGCCAATCCAGTCTGCCCAGCAAGCTTCACACTTTTTTTTTCTCATACTTATCTGTTACTCTTGGCACCTTCTGGGAGGGTGCCCTTTCTGATTTTTTTTCTAGATAGACTGCAGGCTTTGCACTTCCACCATCTGCTGGAGTCAGAGAAATACTGAGGGACTGCAGGTGGCATCTCACCTTGTGTCAGTAAAACTTTCTCTGACTCCATCTGCTGGAGGGGAGGCAAAACCCAGGAGTCTGGACTGGTCTGGGTACGTACAGAGAATGAATATTACAACTAAACACTTCTCTACCCACCTTGCTCTTCCATACATAAAAAAATATGCCAAAAATAGTTTATGGTGTATTCTAAGTAGGAATGCAGATCACTGTTGACAAGGATCACCAACGGTAATGAGATTACGGTAGTTCTGCCTGCATGGGGCAGTTGGGATGTCTCTTGCAGTTCAGGCTCACTTCTGTCATGCAGCAGTAGTAGACTGGCAATCCACCCCCTGCCTGAAAACCAGTGCTACAGCGATCATGATCATCCTTGTTTCCCCAGCTCTCAACAAAAAATTCCAAACATGTTTGAGGATAGGAAATGAGGGAGGCAAATAAAGTAAAAAATAAATATTTCAGACATAATGAAGTCACAAGACCTGTAGATCCAGCTCCCAATCCCACCCCTGACACCAATTCTCAGTATGTGACCTTCATTGTGCAGCCACTCAAAGCTGTGACACCTGCAGATCCAGCTCCCAATCCCACTCCTGACACCAATCCTCAGTATGTGACCTTCATTGTGGAGCCACTCAAAGCTGTGACACCTGCAGATCCAGCTCCCAATCCCACTCCTGACACCAATTCTCAGTATGTGACCTTCATTGTGGAGCCACTCAAAGCTGTGACACCTGCAGATCCAGCTCCCAATCCCACTCCTGACACCAATTCTCAGTATGTGACCTTCATTGTGCAGCCACTCAGACCTCTGACCCTTGTAGACCCAGCTCCCAATCCCACCTCTCTCACTGGGTGACCTTCACCACGGGATCCCTCGGCGCCGGCCCCTCAGACCTAGCTCCCTATCAGAAAGCTTCTGAGGACTCCCGGGGAAGGCCCAGTGAGCATGCGCATTCCCAGGAGCGGCGGGAGGGGGGAAGGGGGAGGAACAGGAGAGAAGCCGCCTCCTCACCGATGAAGATGGAGAGGATAAGCCGCAGTGCCGCTTCCGAGGAGCCGAGGGCCGTCGCCGCCTCCTGCAGCAATGTCAATCCCGTTCCTCCCGCCGTCGTCATCTTCACCGCGGACAAGCCGCGAGCCCTCGGACCGGAGTCGCGAGCGCGACAGTGCGGGAGGCGGTGCAACCCCAGCAACCGCACGCCGCCACGCCCTCCGCGTTCTCCCATAGGCCGTCGGCGTACCGCGCGCCGCCAGGGCCGCTGACGTTCGCTCATTTGATTGGACGGGGTCTTCCGTGACCTAGAGGAAGGAGGAGGAGTTTGGCCAAACCGCTGAGGCCTGCTTCGGTCTTTACTCAAACCAGGGGAAAGGTCACGGGGGGGGCGTGGAAAACAACGCAGCAAGTACGATGGAGGCGTAGTTTCATCGGGGGCGTGGCATTACACCATCGAAGAGATTGCCGGCCACATCCAATGCTCCGCCTAGAAATTAATTAATAATTAAGAAGGCGTGCTTACGCTGCCGGACGAGAATGCAGCGAAGGCGCCGGCCTTTGCTGATTGGCTGGTGGCATGTATGGAGAGAGCCGAAGTAGGAGGAGCCTGGGCCGGCGGGGTTACTGCCGGTCGTCGGACCAAATTTGCTGTTTAGCGTTCCGTCGCGCGCATGCTCCCCGGGGATTGGTTGTTGGGGCGTTGTAAAGCGTTGGTCGTTGAGCCTCGCGCGCTCTTCCCGCCCTTTTTTGGCTGCAGGCAGCTATAAGAAGCGCGCGCGGATACTTGTGGCGAACGCGCACTAATGTGCCGCTCCTAACGTGCAGTGCAGGGGGCTCTCCGGCAGATAATAATAATAATAATATTATTATTTATAGGCTTTTCTTGACATTGGCAATGTGTTCTTGTGTGGAAAAAAAGTTTCTGTCCCACTTAGGACAGTGCGACTAAGCTACTAAAGGAACGCTGACATTAAAGCCCTGTACAGTCCCTAAGAGGACAATTCACAAATCCCGACACCATATTTACAGTATAACGCGCTTACCACAGGCAGTGCCACGGTTTCTTGGAAGAAAAAGGCCTTGGCTTTTTCCTAAAGATCTTAATATTGGAACATGTTCCTGCCACAGAAAACGTTGCCCTCCTAACTTCTTTTCTGGACGGGACCTCGATTCTGGGAAGGGAACAGGCTCTCCCCAAAGCTTGGAGAAATAACATTTTCCATAAATATGAAAATCAGAAGGAGAAAGAGAAGTGGCCTGGGTGAGACCTGGGCCCTCGTACCGCAGTTTGCAAGGCCAATGCACGCCACAAAAGTCTCAAAAACACAGCCCCTGCGGCGTAAAGCGAGAAATTCACAAAGTCCAGTTTTCAAAGTTGTAAAAAAGTGAAATGAGGATCAAACAAAATTCCTATATGTCTCGCCGCTGCCCTGACCCCAATGGCGTAGTTTTAACCCGTACCGGACAGTCGGTGAGAAAGCCCCAAGATACGTTTGGGTTGTGCAGGCGGCGGCACGGCCTGCCCCCCTCTCACCCCACAAACGGTGATACTTGGGGTCCTCCCTGGTGCCCGCGCTGCTGCCATCACCTCCTGCAAGACCAGGGGCACCGTACCTGACAGCTAAGTGGGCAAAGGTAAAGAGAGAATTTGGAAAGAAACTTGCTGTGCAAGCAAAAACTTATAATAAAACTATTCAGGGAGGTTGCAAGCAGAAAGCTTGTGAGCGACTCGGACCATTGCATGATCGAGAGACTAAATTAATTCTTTGCTCTTTACTGAGGAAGATGTGAGGGATGCATCCATACTAGAAGTGATATTTAAAGGTGATGATTCAGAAAGAACTGAAACATGAAATTTCAGACCTACTATTAGTAATCTGTAAAGTTATCATTAAAAAAAAAAGCCGTGGTACCTGAAGATTGTAGGGTGGCCAATGTACTGCCGATTTTTAAAAAGGGCTCCAGGGGTGACCCAAAAAACCACAGACTGCTGATCATGACGTAGTGCTGCGCAAAATGCTTGAAACTATTACAGAAAACAACATTTTTGAACACGTAGATAGTCACAGTTTAATGGAGTAAAGACAACATGGATTTGGCCAAGGGAAATCTTGCCCCACAGATCTGCTACATTATTTTGAAGGGGTTAATAAACCTGTGGATAAAGGTCAGCCCGTTGATATAGTGATCTGGACTTCCAGAAAGCATTTAACATGAGAGACGTCTTAGGAAATTAAGAAGTCAGGGGATAGGAGGCAGTGTCCTATTGTGGATTGCCAATTGCTTAAAAGAAAACAGAGTAGTGCTAAATGATCAATTTTTCTCAATGGAGAAATGTGAATAGTGGAGAGCCCAGGGATCTATACCAGAACCACAGCTTTTTAACATATTTATAAATGACTTAGAAATAAAAACGAGTGGGGTGATCAAATTTGCTGATAATTCAAAGCTATTCAAAATTGCTAAATCACAAGAGGATTGTGAGAAATTGCAAGAAGACCCTGGGAGACTGGCCATCCAAACGGCAGATGATGTTTAATGTGGACAGGTGCAAAGTGTTGCATTTAGGGTAGAGCAACCCAAACTATAGCTACACAATGCAAGATTTGAAAACATGGTTATTTCCTAAGTTTTATCAAGAAACAGGAAAATATCTTATAGGCAATGGAGGAAGTATGATTATATGAGTTATGACTTCAAGCAATTTGAATAGCCTCAAGGCATATTATGATACAGGAAAACAATATTTTTTAGGTAGTGAAGGATCATATTTCTATTTATATTCATTCATTTTATTTAATTTTTTAATTTTAATGATATTGTATTATAACAATGGTTTTATTGTTTTGAATCAGTTTTATTTTTTAAATTGTAGTTAATTTATGTATCTTATAGTTTTTCAATGTAATTAGGTTTTTGTTTTTCTCTGATACTATGTTCTATTTATGTAAACTGTTGTGATGGATTATTGAATGATGGTATATAAAACCTGTAAATAAATAAATAAATAGAAGTCACCACCCAAGAAAAGGATCCAGGTGTTATCATGGATAATTTGTTGAAATTCTCTACTCAGTGTGTAGCAGTGGCTAAGAAAGCAAATAGAATGCTTACCAGGAAAAGAATGGAGAAATCTAATGCCTCTGAATTGCTCCATGGTGCAACCTCAACTTCAGGATGATTCTGTAACAATCGCGGGAGAACGGAACGTGTGTCCTGAGTAGAATCTCAGTGTAGTGTTGTGGGTTCTCTGTGAGGCCCCCTTTTAACCTTTAGGTCAGGCCTCGCTGACTTTGAAGAAGTTTTTCTAGTGGCGATTTGCTTGGCCAGGCGGATATTGGAGCTTCAAACTCTTTCCTGTAGGGACTCCTTTCTGTGGATTTCTAACAACAAAGTTTCAATTCGTACAGTGCCTTCTTTCTTGCTGAAAATGGTTTCTGCCTTTCACATCAATTAGACGGTGGAATTGTTAGGATTCCTGGAGTGGTCTCGGGATTCCACGATGGGTAGAGATCTCCATCTCCTTCATGTTCAACGCGCTCTGTTTCATTATTTGAAGGTCACCAACTCTTTCAGATGATTGGATCATCTTTTTGTATTGTTTGGTGGGGCAAAGAAATGGGAGAAAGCGTCAAAACCTACTTTAGCCCGCTGGTTAAAGGAAGCTATTTGTACTGCCTATATTTGCAAGGGTCGCGCAATTCCGGTTGGCTTTAAAGTGCATTCCTCTCGCACTCAAGCAGCCTCTTGGGTGGAGTGTCAGTTGGTCTCTCCCAAGGAGATATGTAGGGCTGCAGTGTGGTCCTAACTTCATACTTTTACCAAGCATTACTGATTGAATGTTCAAGCGCCGGGTTGCGCAAACAAATCGCCCTCGCGTAAGTTTAAAGATTTGCCCCAATATGCACAATCAAATCTTTATGGGTAGAAATTTCTTGTGTGTTGGGGAAGAGTATAATGGTAGGAGTATACTATAGTCTACCTGGCCAAGATGGTGAGACGGACAGTGAAATGCTAAGAGAAATTAGTGAAGCTAACCAAATTGGTAGTGCAGTATTAATGGGAGATTTCAATTACCGCTTAATCAAGGAGAGTCAGTGGTTAACCACACAATATAATCACCAAAAAAGAAGTGGAAAGCAAAAATTACATATAATATAGCCTAGAAGGTGTCAGCAAGCCTGACGTTGTGAAACTTATAAAGCAACCAATCGGTCTTCTAATCATCCACCTTCAAAAACCTTTAATGCAAAAAAATATTTTAACTTCCAGCCGCGGGCGGCCGCGGCTGGCCCCTCCTACCTTCCCTCGCGGCATCGGGGCCTCCACTGACGCCTTGCCAGCGGCGTGGAAACATCCCTGTGCCAGGCTCCCGCTCTCCTCCATCGGCCCAGCTCCCCGGGCCAAGCCCCTGCGATGCCTTCCGGCGGAGGGGGCACCCCCAGCCTTTCCTTTGCGGCGTCGGGCAGCACTTCCGGGAACGTCCTCAGGCTGCCCTTCTCCTAGGCGTGAGGCCGCGCCTCCTGAAGCCATTTAAAGGGGCCTCGTCCTCTAAATTGGATTCACCTGCTCCAGATGGGCCAAGCTCAGGGAAGTACTTAAGGAAACTTCCTCTTCCCACTCATTGACTTGGCAACGAGTCTGCTCACTCCGGTGAGTCTTCTGGTGCCTCAGGTATCCTGGTTCCTATCTCCGTTCCTGGACGAGCCTCTGGTGTTTAACTTCGGACTGGCAAGCGGCGATTCTCTGGTGTTTGACTTCGGACTGAACGCCGACGGATCTTCCATCTTCAAGGGTCCACCTAAGTCCCAGCAGTCCGGGTCCCTACGGGCTCCTCCCGGGGGGGCTGCGGGCTTCCAGTGGCGAAGATCCAACTGGTTCCTGCTTCTATTCAGCCTCGCCACCCGATGGGGGAACCCGAGGAGTCGTCTCCTCAGGTAGCGCCAACTCCTCCTCGGTCTAAGGGTCCACATCTTCTCAACTTCTATAACAAAATCTTAAATACCAGTACTTCATCTAAGAGCTCTCTGAGAAGTGTGTGATAGGGACGTATTATGACGCAGCTGATATTTTTAAGAAGTTAAAGGGATGCCTTATTGCCCTATTGTGATGGTGTTTTCTTGTCCTCTTTTTCAGGAATTTCTCTGTGCAAGGTGCCCCATTGCATGCCCTGGTGGGTAGATAGGGCATCTTTTCACATGGCTCCTGTATTTTTTATGTCACTTTTCTTTGAAAAACGTGGTGTGGTGCTTTCTCAGAATAATAGAAAGGTGTGTTTAGTCATTGGAGCTCGGCATGTTACCTCTTTATGAGCAGCGCAATCTTCATCTATCACAGTGTTGATAGAGATGGGGTTTACAGTCATTATTTGCTTGTAAAGACTGCAGTCTTTGATGCTCAGCACTTTCACAAACCATTGATGGCAATGTTTGCCTTATAACAAGCATTTTTTATTCATACGCTGGGGCTTTCCCCATTGAATCCTCTGGATCTGGGGTGATGAAGTGTTTCATTGAGCAGGCAGACGAGGCAACGTGGGAATGGGAATGTGGGCTTCTTGCCTTTAGCTGTGCTGACATCACGACCTGTACATGCTCAGTGTCCTTTCCCTTCTTCTTTCTATAGGGGACTGATGTCACCTGAGCAGTTTTGTATAATGACAGAGAGAATGCTTTCTGCATCCAGAGAGCTGCTATTCACCCTGCTCTGCCACCTCCATCCAACTTTGAATTGCCTTCTTGAGTAGTGCCAGTCTCAAATTGGGTGACTTGAGCCCATAATGTGTAAATTGCAGGACCCCGGTCTATACCAGCAAAACAGAATCATGATATTCATTCGTATAACTTGGTAACCGATTAAGTATTTGCAGATGAGCTCAGAGGTTTCCATGGGGATGATCTCCAGCTGAGTCTTGGCATGGTCTCCAAGCTGAAAAAGTCACTTGATTTCCCGAAAGTGCAGGCTGTGGTTTGGACTTTAATTTGGATGGTGATTGAGTAACTCTGGAAAATCCCCCCATCCCCCAGGGTTCTGGGGCTGTCTCCTGCCTGTGTGGTCAGGGAGTAGCATCCTGCAAGATCACAGCCAGAGGGAGCGCAAGGATCGCAGATCAAGAACGCCTCTTCTGGTTGCAGAAGCCAGGTTGGGCTTTAAGTCTTTAGCACAGAAATCCCATCTCTCTGAATGTTCACGGCTGCCCAAGTTTCAGGCAGCTCCTAAACTCCCAAAAAGAAAAGGAAGAGAACGGGTTGGAAATGTAGAGGATCTTTGCATCTTGGAGAGGTGAGAAAGGGACTACGCTGGACTCCTGATTCCCCACTAAGCTTATCAGCATCTGATTTCCTTTTTTTTTGCTAACTGAATGTTTACATTCTTTGTTTGCATTGTTAACATAAAGATGTAGTCGCAGCCACACATTAGACCGCTGCTGTTTATTCTCCATTTTTATGTCCCAGTGAAAGTGTGGAAAGCAGAGGCGCTACGACCGGGTGAGCAGCCAGCATGAGGTGAGTTTTCATACTGTGAAAGATTCTAGCTCAGTGCATCCTCTCCACTTTGCTGTGTAGAGGTTTTCTGACTTTACAGCAGACAGGAAGGAAGGGGAGCGGGTTTGTTCTATGTTGGCTGCTTGAGACCCCTTTCTGTATCTCATATTCTTAGAGGCTGGAGCCCCTGACTGGGTCTCTTACATCTGTCCTTCTCTTCCCTGCACCAGGTGGCCCATATTGCTTGTTTTTCTGGTGTCCAGCAGTACTGCAGTGCCTGCCATGTACGGGGAGATACTCTCGCCCAACTATCCGCAGGGCTATCCTGATAACACGCGGGAGAGCTGGAACATCACCGTGCCACTGGGGTTTGGGATACGTATCTATTTCACACATCTGAACATCGAGCCTTCGGAGAACTGCGAGTATGACTCTGTGAAGGTGATGCCACAGGAGATGATGGGGGATCGGGGGGGGAGAAGCAGGGTAGAGGGTGTACTCGTGTCTCAGCACTGGATGCTGCCGGGATCGACTTGAACAGTGCCTGCTTTACTGCTGCCCATAATCAGCTTTCTGCCTCTCCCTCCTAGGTGGTGATAGGGGACATCACCGAAATGGTCCTCTGTGGGAGAGGAACAAGTAAGGCAGCTGGCTCCCCGATTCTAGAGGAACGCTACTTTCACGCCAGCATGTTAACCGTCACATTCCAGTCCGATTTCTCCAACCAGGAACGCTATACAGGCTTTGCTGCATACTACATGGCTGTCGGTATGTGTCTTCTCCAAGCATAGATCAAGGAATTTGAGATGAAGGCCAGCCAGGACTCCAGCAGTGTAGTGTCAATGCCAGGTGGGACTGCCAGCCAGCTTTCACACTCCAGTGCCATTTCAATGGGACTCCAGTGGTGTCAGCTCCTTTGTAGCCCTATCAGCCATGGCCCAGCAGTGTGAGGACCCTCAGGACACCAGCAGTGTGAGCTTCCTTGTAGCACTACCAGCTAGGACCCAGCAGTGTCGGCTCCCTCATAGGACACAAGCAGAGTGAGATCCCTTGTAGTACTGCCAGCCAAGACTCCAGCTGTGCCAGCTACTTCACAGGACATCAGCAGTGTCAGCCCTCTTGTAGTACTGCCAGCCAGGACCTAGCAGTGTCAGCTTCCTCACAGAATACCAGCAGTGTGAACTCCCTCGTAGGTCACCAGTAGTGTCAGCTCCCATGTAGCACTGCCAACTGGGACCCAGCAATGTCGGCTCCCTCATAGGACACCAGCAGTGTGAGATCCTTTGTAGCATTGGCAGCCAGGACCCAGCAGTGTCAGCTCTCGTGTAACATTGCCAGCCAGGACCTAGCAGTGTCAGCTCTCGTGTAACATTGCCAGCCAGGTCCCAGCAGTGTCAGCTCTCGTGTAACATTGCCAGCCAGGTCCCAGCAGTGTCAGCTCTCGTGTAACATTGCCAGCCAGGTCCCAGCAGTGTCAGCTCTCGTGTAACATTGCCAGCCAGGTCCCAGCAGTGTCAGCTCTCGTGTAACATTGCCAGCCAGGTCCCAGCAGTGTCAGCTCTCGTGTAACATTGCCAGCCAGGTCCCAGCAGTATCAGCTCTTGTGTAACATTGCCAGCCAGGTCCCAGCAGTGTCAGCTTCCTCACAGGATACCAGCAGTGTCAGCTCTCGTGTAACATTGCCAGCCAGGACCCAGCAGTGTCAGCTCTCGTGTAGCATTGCCAGCCAGGTCCCAGCAGTGTCAGCTTCCTCACAGGATACCAGCGGTGTCAGCTCTCGTGTAGCATTGCCAGCCAGGACCCAGCAGTGTCAGCTCTCGTGTAACATTGCCAGCCAGGTCCCAGCAGTATCAGCTCTTGTGTAACATTGCCAGCCAGGTCCCAGCAGTGTCAGCTTCCTCACAGGATACCAGCAGTGTCAGCTCTCGTGTAACATTGCCAGCCAGGACCCAGCAGTGTCAGCTCTCGTGTAGCATTGCCAGCCAGGACCCAGCAGTGTCAGCTCTCGTGTAACATTGCCAGCCAGGTCCCAGCAGTGTCAGCTTCCTCACAGGATACCAGCAGTGTGAGCGCCCTCATAGCATGTAGTAGTGCATGTCTTATTTCCATCAGGTAATACAAAGCAACATCCACACCACATAGCACTGCCAACTAGACCACTAGAAAGATCTTCTATCATGTTTACTTGTTGTAAATATTGGAAAAATTAATAAAAAAGAAAAAAAAGAAAGAAAGATCTTCTGATTGTCTTAATGTCCTTCCTTGCCATCTTACTGTGGCCCCTTCTTTTTCCTCCCTGACCCAGATGTGAATGAATGTGAAGAGCTGGAGGAGGAAGCTTGCAGCCACTTCTGCAATAATTACATTGGGGGTTACTTCTGTTCCTGCCGGCCAGAGTACTTTCTGGATGAGGACAACAGAACCTGTGCAGGTGACATTACTCCATGCACCGAAAATAACCCAGCACTGCTTACTGCAAAGTTAGCTGTGACCAGACCAATTCTCTGTGCTCCTGGTGCAAAGGCTTATTTATCAAATTATTCATGGTGGCTAGGGAAGTTAGTGGACGTTATTGTCCATCTGAAGGAGTGAAGGACCCAAGATGAAGCTGAGAGAAAGAGGATCTAGTAAAGGAAAATTGTTTCTTACCTGCTAATTTTCGTTCCTGTACCACCACAGATCAGTCCAGACTCCTGGGTTTTGCCTCCCTTCCAGCAGATGGAGACAGAAGAAGTTTTACTGACCCTGCTACTTAATCACATGTGCTGCCTGCAGTTCCTCAGTATTAATCTATACCCAAGCCAATCACAAAAAATTTCAAAAACGTCTAAACTTTCAAAACTTACAAAATATTCTCTGCTAAAAAAACCAGAATGAGCGGAGAACTCTCCCCCTCAATAGAACAGGTGGGTTCTGGACTGAGCTGTGGTACTACAGGAACAAAAATTAGCAGGTAAGAACCAATTTTCCTTTCCCTGTACGTACCCGGATCAGTCCAGACTCCTGGGATGTACCAGAGCTCTCTACTCAGGGTGGGACCTGGAGAGTCCCGCACGCAGAACACTTTCGCCAATAGATGGGGAATCTATACCTCCCACATCCAGATGATAGTGTCTCGCAAAAGTATGTAGCAACTTCCAAGTCGCTGCTCTGCAAATCTCCTGTGGAGAAACAAGCTGAGCCCACGAGGCTGCCTGAGAATGCGTAGAATGAGCAATCTCTGCAGAACCGTGCAACCACGAATAATGTAAGTGCAACCAATGGCCTCCTTAAGCCAATGAGCAATAGTAGCCTTAGAAGCCTGAAATCCCCTCTTTGGGCCGCTCAACAGAACAAAAATGTGATCTGACCTCCAAAAGTTATTTGTTACCTTGAGATACCTCAACAGTGCTCTTCTTACATCTAACAACTTGAGCTCCCATACATGAGGAGTGGACACATCCTCCGTAGGAAAGGCTGGAAGATCCACTGTCTGATTCACATGAAACGCCGATACCACTTTTGGCAAAAATGAAGAAAGGAGACCCCCGAATTCAAAATTTGAAGGAATGAGTCATGACAAGACAGAACTTGCAACTCAGAAATCCTCTTAGCCAAACATATGGCTACCTGAAAAACAACTTTTAAGAGTCAAGTCCTTCAGCGTTGCTCTACGGAGTGGTTCAAAAGGAGCCTCACACAAACCTCTGAGGACAAGATTAAGATTACAGGATTGACAAACTCACCAAAGCTGAGGACGCAAATTCTTTCTCCCCACTAAAGAACCCAATAATGTCTGGATGCGCAGAAATAGAGGACCCATCTATTTTGCCATGAAGACAAACCAGAGTTGCCTCTTGAACTTTAAGGGAGCTGAGAGACGAGCCTTTGGCGAAATCTTCTTGTAGGAAGAACAAAATGTAAAGAGACCGAAGACCTGAGAGGGCAAATGCATTTAAGCACCAGGACTCAAAAAACTTCCAAACCTGTATGTAGGAAAGACTAGTAGACTTTCTCCTGGCCTGCAACAATGTGGTAATGACCAACCTCTCACTAATGGTAGAAATTCCTGCTAGGCTAAGTGGACTGTTCTGGTCTCTAGCTGGTTGATAGACCATGCAGATTCTTTCACGGACCAGCCACTCTGAGCATACTGGTGCTGACCCAGTGCTCCCCAACCAGAGAGACTGGCATTGGTAGTAACTACCACCCAATCCGGGGCTTCAAGGTCCACACTCCGAATGAGATTGGAAGTTAGAAGCCACCAGGAAAGGCTCTCCCAAGCGATGTCCTTGAGTGGTAACAGAGGTTGAAACTCCTCGGAGACCGGGTTCCACCGAGCGAAAAGCACTCTCTGCAATGGTTTCATGTGAGCAAAAGCCCACGGCACCAAATCCAGGAGACAGAGAAATGCTGAGGAACTGCAGACAGCACATGTGGTTAAGTAGCAGTGTCAGTGAAACTTCCTCTGTCTCCATCTGCTGGAAGGGAGGCAAAACCCAGGAGTCTGGTCTGATCAGGGAACAGGGTATCCATTTCCAGTAGCTTCTTTGGCCTGAAGGATTATACACTGCAGGTTAGCTAGTGTATTGCTTTTTCATCATATTTTACAAATAGTAACAGAAACGTGGACTATGTTGAAAGGCTTGTGACACAGGGTGGTACTCTGGGCATCAGGGAGACCTTCAGGGAGAAAGGTGCTGGGTGTGACGTCTCCTTCTGCCCTGGTGTTGCTTCTTTCTATCAGTGAACTGCAGCGGTGCTGTGTACACGGACCTGAAAGGGGAAATCACGAGCCCTAACTACCCCAGCCCCTATCCTGAGAATTCCCGCTGCGAGTACCACATTCAGCTGGAGGCTGGGTACCAGGTGGTGGTGACCTTCCTGCCGCAGGACTTTGACATCGAGCAGCACGAGGACGGCAGCTGCGCATACGACAGCCTGGCGGTGCGTACGGCGTTTCAGGGAAAGCAGGAGGCATCGGGGACGTTCCTAGCTCTCCGCCTTTCTCTAACTCTGCCTCTTTCTCCTCTCCTTATGTGTCCTCAGGTGATGGCAGATGGGCGCATGTTTGGACCTTTCTGTGGCAAACAAGTTCCCAGTCCCCAGAGAATGGAAACAAAGAGTAATAAGGCTACTCTCGTTTTCCAGACAGACAGTGGGGGACAGAACAAGGGCTGGAAAATCCAGTACTCTGAGGATGGTGAGCAACTCCTGCCTGGGCTCCTTATTCGCCTCCTTAGCATCTTGGCCTGACTTCTCTTTTCCTGCTCACTCCTGCTGTCACCTGCTGTCACTCCTGCTGTCACCTGCTGTCACTCCTGCTGTCACCTGGTGAAGTTCTCTCCTGCAGAATGATGAAGGATGAATTAATTAATTTAAATGTAGCCCTTTGCTAGTAGTGGGTTCCAGTCCCATCCCTGGTTACTGGACTTCTTTAAAGTGTGATTCAGCAGATAGTGCCGTGGACCGAGCCCCGGCCAATTATCTTTACTGGGCAGGGAGACCGTCCCTCTGTAGCTGAGCAGACTTTCACCTCCTAAGCGAAGAGCTGGCATCTTCCACGAAATGCAAACCTCGAAAAATGAGGTTCAGACCCAACAAAAAATACAGGTATGGTGATTCCAATAATGATGATTGTATTCAACACAAACTTCATGCGTCTTCAGAAATCTCAACTTCCACAGGCTTCCCAGTACGAGTTGGGACAGTAGCAGAGTATTTCACCAGCATAGATATTCCTCCACCTAGGGAATCCAGTGCCACTTCACTGCGCATTCAGTTCAGAAGCTGAAATAAAGGATGGACCCTGCAATAGATCTGATCTTCCTTTCTTGAATCACAGTGATCCTCCCTGGGGCTCTTTCAGAGAGAAGGCCTCGGTTCTAGGAGCAGAGGGTCTGGTTTACTCTCTCCACTGGCTTCTGCACCAGTGAGCATAGCAATAGCAAAGAGCAAAGCAAAAACGGCCAGCACTCGCTGCTGGTCCCATCCCTATACGCACTGTGTGTCACTGAGGGTACTTCTCAAACAGCCCGTGGAGTACAAGGTAATCCAAGAGGACTCAAGCACCTACATCTGCTTTGAAAATCCATGGGTGGTCCTGCAAGACGAGTACTCGTGCGCGCAGGAACAGGCATTTGCGTGCACACTTTAAAAAAATGGAAGGCATGGGCGTAAATGCTTTTTCCATCCCCTTCCCCCTCTCCAGAATTCGTCTTCCTAGTGTGCACTTTTATAGTGCCACTTACACAGATAACACAGGGGTTTGGGCATGTTAGTCACGATGAATCAAGCCCTCAGTCTAACTCTGCTGCTGAATGAATAGCAGTGATTGCTCAGCACATGGCTCAGGGTCGCTGACACATATGAACCTAAGGGTCACACTTTTGGGACCAGGGTCTACCTTTCCTGATTTCACATTACATGCAGGATTAATAAAAGCGTAAACTCTTCATTCATTATATACAAACCAGCTCAATGCAAATTACACACACAATAATAAAGGCGTAAAGGAATACATTTATGGATGACTGATTCAGTGCTGTTTTGTGTTAAGCTTATGCTTATATAATGCTATGAATTTGTTGCTACGAGATCCGCATTGGACAGCCTTGCTGAGAGATTGCGGAATACACATTCTGTAAATAATGAAATAGTTCTTTATGAATGGGTGGGTGAGTGGGTTGTTTGGTGTCATGGGTTATCGTATTAGAAAGCTGATGAATTGATTGATTGATTGCTTGAATAATGAGTCGACTGATGCACTGCATGAAGAATTAATCCAAAAGGTGAAACTCCCTAAAATGATTTCTTCTTTTCTCCAATGCATCTGCACTAGAGTACCTTAAATCTAGCAATCCCTTATCGCTTTCTTATTTCTTAAATGACCAATACAGTATTCCCCCCAACTCTACTGCCCTCCTTGTGCTGCCCTATGATCGCTGTCACTGTGACAATATGGAGTATAAATTTCATTGTAATCCACCTTCAGACCGGCTTGATAAATAAATAATAGTGTGATGGAGCAGGGGCACAATTTTTCTTTCTGATTTTCCTCCTAAGCCATTCCATGTCCCAAGGAAGTGACAGCAAATGCCATGCAGAGTCCCCAGCAGGAGAAATATGTCTTTAAAGATGTGGTGAGGGTAACATGTCTGAAAGGCTACGAGATTGTGATGGTAAGCACATAGGAAACATGCCCATTTTCTGTTTTGTTTTTTTTTGTGGCGTTGGCTATACCTGTGTTGTCCATAGGTGGAGAAATCTAGATTCACTGAGAAAGGAGCAGCCTCCGGGAGAGAAGGAGAGGTGCTGGCCACTGCAGATTGCTGTGCTACTCTGGGACTCTTCCACCCAGTGTCTCAGCTCACAGGGTGGGGGCAGGTGGAATAGGGAATAAATGCCCCTCTGATGGAAGTTCTGTTTACTTTCAGGTGGGAAGCAGTCAGTATTCCTTCATATCTGATTGCCAAGGCAATGGCCAGTGGAGAAACTCACATCTCAAATGCCAACGTGAGATTTCACTTCCTTTTGTAGGTTGCATGGTTCTCGCAGACTAGTCGCTATCTGGGTTATTTGCATTCAGCTCTCCTCTGATGCACAAAACCTCGAGACAGAGTTGTGAAAAGCTGGGTTCTTCACCTTATTGATTTATAATGGATATAGATGCAAAAAAATGAGAAGTTCCTTATTTACCATGGTAACAACTATCCTCCACAGTAATATAGCAACATAGCAAATATTGGCAGACAAAGGCCAAAATACAGTCTGTCCAGCAAGATGGGTAAGCGGGGTGTACTGGGGAGCGTGAGCATCAGGCAGTAAGAGAGGCCGTTCAGCAGTTTTAGTTCATGGTGTTTACACTCTTTTATAACAATTTCTTTCGTTGGTCTTGCAGCTTTGAACTGTGGTCATCCTGAGGACATTGAAAATGGTAATATAGCTTATATATCAGGCTCTGAGAGCTACAGTTATGGAACTGAAATACAGTACAGCTGCACAGAAAGATTTTACAAGATGAAATCCAGGGGAGATGGTAAGTACGAGCTACTTGGAGCGCACCATTTTTGTCCTGAAGGCTCAGACCCAAGCAGAATGGGGGTGTATGTGCGGGGATGCAGAAGGGCCTGAGCTCGAATTGTCTGTGATGAGATTCAGCTGCCAGAGGACCTTTGCATGTTTGCCTTGCTGTCTCCTCTCAGGGTGGACAGGCCAAGTATTGCATCTCTTCTGTCATCACCTGAATATTTGCCTCCTTCTTTCTGCTCTTTAAAGGGAGATACCGCTGTTCGGAGGATGGAACCTGGAAGAACAGAATTGTTGGAGAAGAAGTTCCCACTTGTAAGCCAGGTAAGGCCCAACAAGTGCCAAATGTGAGAGAAGAACGAGCACAGGAAATGCGAGAAGGCTGAGCTTTAGCACCTTTCTCATGACCCGTAGTTTAAATGTAAATCATGGCTCTCTGAAGCAGGAGGCTCTCATGCAAGCAGAGGATGCTGGGAGCTTCTGGTCTGCTACTGCAGCATTTCTGGGCCTGACCTTTATTTATTTATTTAAAACCTTTTCCATACCATCGCAACGGTTTACAGAAAGGCACGTAAATCAATGCTGGTAGATGTATAGGGTAATACGTTAAGTGCCGTTAAGCTCCGCTTACGTAATTTCATAATATATACTATTTGATGAATGTGATAAATCTTGTCCTTTTATACTTGTATCATTCTTATTTGCAAGTATAATTCTTATGAACTGTACATTTTCTCTTATGTTAGCAGTGAGATAAATAATAAAATCCGCACATATTGAGATAAGTGCTGTGTGCTGATGTTCTGCTCCCTGCTTCATTTTACTTTCTATTCTCCGTTCTCTTTGTAAAATGCTTGTTTAAAAAGCCAGGGAACCAGGTTTTTAAACTTTTTTTTAAAAGGTTTGAGGTCTCTTTGTAGTCTGATCTCTAGGGGCATGGTGTTCCATAGTATTGGTCCTGCTAATGATAAAGCCCGTTCTCTAACGTGGGATAGTCTTGCTGTTCTGATAGAAGGGACGGTTAGGAGGGCTTTGTTAGATGATCTCTAGGGGCATGGTGTTCCATAGTATTGGTCCGGCTAATGATAAAGCCCGTTCTCTAACGTGGGATAGTCTTGCTGTTCTGATAGAAGGAACGGTTAGGAGGGCTTTGTTAGATGATCTCTAGGGGCATGGTGTTCCATAGTATTGGTCCGGCTAATGATAAAGCCCGTTCTCTAACATGGGATAGTCTTGCTGTTCTGATAGAAGGAACGGTTAGGAGGGCTTTGTTAGATGATCTCTAGGGGCATGGTGTTCCATAGTATTGGTCCTGCTAATGATAAAGCCCGTTCTCTAACGTGATAGTCTTGCTGTTCTGATAGAAGGAACGGTTAGGAGGGCTTTGTTAGATGATCTCTAGGGGCATGGTGTTCCATAGTATTGGTCCTGCTAATGATAAAGCCCGTTCTCTAACGTGATAGTCTTGCTGTTCTGATAGAAGGGACGGTTAGGAGGGCTTTGTTAGATGATCTCTAGGGGCATGGTGTTCCATAGTATTGGTCTGGCTAATGATAAAGCCCGTTCTCTAACGTGGGATAGTCTTGCTGTTCTGATAGAAGGGGCGGTTAGGAGGGCTTTGTTAGATGATCTCTAGGGGCATGGTGTTCCATAGTATTGGTCCTGCTAATGATAAAGCCCGTTCTCTAACGTGGGATAGTCTTGCTGTTCTGATAGAAGGGACGGTTAGGAGGGCTTTGTTAGATGATCTCTAGGGGCATGGTGTTCCATAGTATTGGTCCGGCTAATGATAAAGCCCGTTCTCTAACGTGGGATAGTCTTGCTGTTCTGATAGAAGGAATGGTTAGGAGGGCTTTGTTAGATGATCTCTAGGTGCATGGTGTTCCATAGTATTGGTCTGGCTAATGATAAAGCCCATTCTCTAACGTGGGTTAGTCTTGCTGTTCTGATAGAAGGGACGGTTAGGAGGGCTTTGTTAGATGATCTCTAGGGACATGGTGTTCCATAGTATTGGTCTGGCTAATGATAAAGCCCGTTCTCTAACGTGGGATAGTCTTGCTGTTCTGATAGAAGGGGCGGTTAGGAGGGCTTTGTTAGATGATCTCTAGGTGCATGGTGTTCCATAGTATTGGTCTGGCTAATGATAAAGCCCGTTCTCTAACGTGGGATAGTCTTGCTGTTCTGATAGAAGGGACGGTTAGGAGGGCTTTGTTAGATGATCTCTAGGGACATGGTGTTCCATAGCATTGGTCCGGCTAATGATAAAGCCCGTTCTCTAACGTGGGATAGTCTTGCTGTTCTGATAGAAGGAATGGTTAGGAGGGCTTTGTTAGATGATCTCTAGGTGCATGGTGTTCCATAGTATTGGTCCGGCTAATGATAAAGCCCGTTCTCTAACGTGGGTTAGTCTTGCTGTTCTGATAGAAGGGACGGTTAGGAGGGCTTTGTTAGATGATCTCTAGGGACATGGTGTTCCATAGTATTGGTCTGGCTAATGATAAAGCCCGTTCTCTAACGTGGGATAGTCTTGCTGTTCTGATAGAAGGAATGGATAGGAGGGCTTTGTTAGATGATCTCTAGGGGCATGGTGTTCCATAGTATTGGTCCGGCTAATGATAAAGCCCGTTCTCTAACATGGGATAGTCTTGCTGTTCTGATAGAAGGAACGGTTAGGAGGGCTTTGTTAGATGATCTCTAGGGGCATGGTGTTCCATAGTATTGGTCCGGCTAATGATAAAGCCCGTTCTCTAACGTGGGATAGTCTTGCTGTTCTGATAGAAGGGACGGTTAGGAGGGCTTTGTTAGATGATCGCTAGGGGCATGGTGTTCCATAGTATAGGTCCTGCTAATGATAAAGCCCGTTCTCTAACGTGGGATAGTCTTGCTGTTCTGATAGAAGGGACGGTTAGGAGGGTTTTGTTAGCTGATCTCTAGGGGCATGGTGTTCCATAGTATTGGTCCTTTCAATGATAATGCCCGTTCTGTAACGTGGGATAGTCTTGCTGTTCTGATAGAAGGGACGGTTAGGAGGGCTTTGTTAGATGATCTCTAGGTGCATGGTGTTCCATAGTATAGGTCCGGCTAATGATAAAGCCCGTTCTCTAACATGGGATAGTCTTGCTGTTCTGATAGAAGGAACGGTTAGGAGGGCTTTGTTAGATGATCTCTAGGTGCATGGTGTTCCATAGTATTGGTCCGGCTAATGATAAAGCCCGTTCTCTAACGTGGGTTAGTCTTGCTGTTCTGATAGAAGGAACGGTTAGGAGGGCATTGTTAGATGATCTCTAGGGGCATGGTGTTCCATAGTATTGGTCCGGCTAATGATAAAGCCCGTTCTCTAACGTGGGATAGTCTTGCTGTTCTGATAGAAGGAATGGTTAGGAGGGCTTTGTTAGATGATCTCTAGGGGCATGGTGTTCCATAGTATTGGTCCGGCTAATGATAAAGCCCGTTCTCTAACGTGGGTTAGTCTTGCTGTTCTGATAGAAGGAATGGTTAGGAGGGCTTTGTTAGATGATCTCTAGGGGCATGGTGTTCCATAGTATAGGTCCGGCTAATGATAAAGCCCGTTCTCTAACATGGGATAGTCTTGCTGTTCTGATAGAAGGAACGGTTAGGAGGGCTTTGTTAGATGATCTCTAGGGGCATGGTGTTCCATAGTATTGGTCCGGCTAATGATAAAGCCCGTTCTCTAATGTGGGTTAGTCTTGCTGTTCTGATAGAAGGAATGGTTAGGAGGGCTTTGTTAGATGATCTCTAGGGGCATGGTGTTCCATAGTATTGGTCTGGCTAATGATAAAGCCCGTTCTCTAACGTGGGATAGTCTTGCTGTTCTGATAGAAGGAATGGATAGGAGGGCTTTGTTAGATGATCTCTAGGGGCATGGTGTTCCATAGTATTGGTCTGGCTAATGATAAAGCCCGTTCTCTAACGTGGGATAGTCTTGCTGTTCTGAGAGAAGGGACGGTTAGGAGGGCTTTGTTAGATGATCTCAGGTAGTGCTGTGTTCAGCCATTCTGCTTTTTCGTCATGTATTAATTTATGTATTGTGCATAGGGTTTGGTATTGTATTCTCTGTTCTACGGGTAACCAGGGTAATTCTGCTAGAGTTTCTGTGATGTGGTCCCTCCTTCTTTTACCAGTCGTTATCCTTGCTGCGGTGTTTTGTAGTATTTGAAGTGGTCTTAGGGTTGTGTATGGTAATCCTAATAACAGGGCGTTGCAGTAATCGGTGCTTGCAAATATTAGTGCTTGTAGCACTGTTCAAAAGTTTGTAGGTGTCAGTAAGGGTTTTAGTTTCCTAAGCACCATGAGCTTTGCATAACCTTCCTTTACTTTTGAAGATATGTGTTGTTTAAGGCTGCGTTCCCTGTCTATTACTGAATAATGTTTGTCACCAGCATCTGCAGACATCCGAGATCTCACTCTGTGAGCTGAATAAGATTGGAAGGAAAATGACAAATATCGGGGCTATAACATGTTTTTAAACAAACGCTGCCGTCCGGTATCCCTTCACAGGGTTACAACCATACATGGGTTAAATCTCCAATAGGGACAGACACCGCTTTTACTCTGAGCCCCTAAGTCTCTGTCCGTGACATTCTGCTCAGTTTTTATCCGTTTAAAAAACAATTTTTTTCTCTCACACAGTGAAGACGACTTATTCCACTTATGTGGTGAAAACAGATGAGTTGTATCGTTACATTAAGGAGAGCGTTGGGACGGTGACTGTTGCTTATCTTGTTTTCACCACATAAGTGGAATAAGTCTTCTTCACTGTGTGAGAGAAACAACAGCTTTTTTTAAACGAGTAAAAATGGATGAAAACTGAGCAGAATGCCCCGGACACAGATTTAGGGGTTCAGAGTGAAAGCGGTGTCTGTCCCTGTGGGAGTTGTAACCCCGAGAAGGGATTCCGGACGGCAGCGTTTACCCTGATATTCGTCATTTTCATTAGCACAGTAGAGGAGTTTTCTTTTGTTTAATAAGATGGAAAGGAGCCAGACTCCATCGTTAAACGGTGCAAGCATTTCTGTGATCGGTTAATCCTTTCCTCTTCCCTCGCAGTTTGTGGGATACCAGGCGAGCCGCTGCCCAGCTTGGGGCGGATCTTCGGAGGCACTCGAGCTAAAGACGGGAATTTCCCCTGGCAGGTGTTTATCGAGACCCCCCGAGGGGGCGGGGCCCTCGTCTCAGAGCAGTGGGTGATGACGGCTGCCCATGTGGTGGACGATACGGACTCGCCGTCCATGTTTGCAGGGCTGACAAACGTAGCTGACAGGACCTCTCTTCATCGCCTCCAAGCAGCCAAGATCAAGGTCCATCCAGGGTGGAAAACGGGAGGGATCCTGGAAAGTCGATCTGATTTTGACAACGACATTGCACTGATCAAACTTGAAAAGAAAGTTACAATGAACAAGCTTCTCTCTCCCATTTGCCTGCCTGGAAGGGACCCCAAGTACACCCTGGACAGCACCAGTTTCGGGTACATCTCTGGCTGGGGCAGAACAGAGAAAGCAAAGCAAGCAAAGTACTTACACAAGGCCATGATTCCTGTAGTGAGCATGGAGAAGTGTAAAAGTGTGAAAGTGGCAGACACAGACACGAGCAACTACGTTTTCTCCGACAATATGATCTGTGCCGGTGGAGGCAAGAACGACAGCTGCCAAGGAGACAGTGGCGGTGCCTTCGTCCTGGAGGATCCCTACGTGCCTAACGGTTACTATGCCGGCGGCATTGTGTCCTGGGGTCCTCTCTGTGGCACGTACGGGATATACACCAAAGTCAGCAACTACTTGGACTGGATAGAGGAGACCATGAGCAAGGAAGAGGATGAGGAGACGTCCCCTTAGCAGCGGGAGGGATGGTGAGAGTGTGTGCTCACTGCATGGGACTGCTGAAAGTCACCTCCTGCTTTCTGTCGTCTCTTCCAAGCTTTCCTCGCCTTCCTTTCTCTCTTACTGTCGCTCTCGGGTTGTTTCTTCATTATAATCTTGTGTGCAGCTGCATAATATCTTTCTTTGCCTCTTGTGTGAAGTTAAAACCCATTTTTGCTTGATTCCTGGCTGCCGGAGGGGAGGAAGCTGTTCACACGTGTACACACAGACAGAGCTGTCATTTAATGCAAATCATGTATTCCCGTTTTCCATGTTTAATGCAGCAATAACCTTCAGAGTCTTAGCCAAAAGAATTCTTCACAATCTTTCCTCGCCCCCTAAAGTTGTTTTTGTGTATTTTTATGTTCTGCTTTCTCTTGTCGTGCTCAGGGCATCCGAGACCTTCCCAGACTCCTCTCTTTTTTTTTCTCTTGCTCACAATCCATAACGTGAGAAGAAATGGTCTGGCTAACGTAGTAACAGAGTAGATGATGACAGGAAAGGATCCACTGACCATTCCAGCCTGTCCAGTTGTGCCACACCGCAGGGATAAATCTGCAGAAGCTTGGCTCCTCTCCAAGCATTACGATCCCACAATCCTTCCCAGCCATGTCTTACCCCAGACATCCGCCTCCTACCTTGCAGAGCCCAGCCCCCATCAAGCTGTAGGAGTGGTTACCGCATGGCCTGCAGTATCATGGGGCCCTGCTGCCTTTGCTCTGTGCTTCTCACCTCTCCCCCAGCTTCTGCTTGAGTGAGGGGGGATTGTTTGCAATGCTTCACAGGAGCAGGAGACCCATTCGGACCACCTCACCTCACCCCTGGAGGAAGAGCCCAGCTGATCCCTGGCCTCCCCCTCACCTCCTCCCCCCTAGGGAGCCACGGGGCTTATCTCAGACTTTCCTGAATTCCTTTACCATTTCTGTTTCCATCGTCTCTGCTGGGAGTACCTTTAATGCATCCAGCGTCCTTTCCAGGAAGAAATATTTTCTGTTGTTCCTCCTGACTTAAACACCCCCCCCTCCCAAAAAAAAAAAACCAAACCAAAAACATCTGGGAAGTTCAGTTTTGGTTGTGTTTAAATCAAATCCTCAAAAAAGATTTTTAAAAGTGTTTTTCTGTTCATTCTGAGATGTATGAGAGTAAACGATGTCTGCCTTACTTAGTTTTCACCACAAATGAACAAACAAGAATCTGTCTACGTCAAAGATTTCACCTCGTAAGATCCAACCTTTTATACTGACTGCAGGCAGACAACCTGGTGTCAGTAGTGAGAGCTCAGCACAAGGAGAGTTAGGCACAAAGAAGCATGGGGTAGAGCGATATTTTTTTATAAGGCCAGTAAATGTTTCAACATGTGAGCCCTTGGGACTATGAAACTGCCTTCCACACACATCGAGCTGTGAAACCTGACAGAGCAGGCCAAATCCCACTACTGACACCAATATGCCTGCCTGATTGTAATCATGCAATGTTTCTGTACAGCACTGTGTAATAAAATGTAATAAACATCATTATTAAAAGCCAGGAGTTTATTCAACTTAATCATTTTCTTCTTGCTGTGAGCAGACATTTGGGGTTTTTTGTTTGTGTGTTTTAAACTTTTTATTTCATTTTCTCACTTGTACAGAAAATAAAAAAAAGCAAATATTCCAAAACTTACAGAGAATACATTAAGCTATGGTAATAATCAATGGAAATAAAGTTTAACGAATAAAACATGCAATGAGGCACTACCTTGTTATTGGACTAAATTTAGTAGATTACTTGACCAGCTTTCAGAGCTGGCACTCGCTTCCTCAGACTCTGTGCTGCAGTCCTGCCTTGAGACTCTTCTGCCTGGGATAAGGACAGGGAGAAGGCTCAGGGCTTGATGTTCAGGCTAGAGTCTTCTCCCCACCCTTAGGGCTGTGAACTGGGAAGATGTAGTAGGCCAGATTGACCAACTAAAGAGTAGCAAATCACCTGGACCAGATGGTATGCATCCTAGGGTACTGAAGGAACTCAAAAATGAAATTTCTGATCTATTAGTTAAATTTGTAACCTATCATTAAAATCATACATTGTACCTGAAGACTGGAGGGTGGCCAATGTAACCCCAATATTTAAAAAAGGCTCCAGGGGCGATCCGGGTAACTATAGACCAGTGAGCCTGACTTCAGTGCCGGGAAAAATAGTGGAAGCTATTCTCAAGATCAAAATCACAGAACATATAGAAAGACCTGGTTTAATGGAACAAAGTCAACATGGATTTACCCAAGGGAAGTCTTGCCTCACAAATCTGCTTCACTTTTTAGAAGGGGTTAATAAACATGTGGATAAAGGTGAACAGGTAGATGAGGTGTATTTGGATTTTCAGAAGACATTTGACAAAGTCACTCATGAGAGGCTTCTAGAAAAAGTAAAAAGTCATGGGATAGGTAGCGATGTCCTTTCGTGGATTACAAACTGGTTAAAAGACAGGAAACAGAGAGTAGGATTAAATGGACAATTTTCTCAGTGGAAAAGGGTAAACAGTGGAGTGCCTCAGGGATCTCTACTTGGACTGGTGCTATTCAATATATATATGATACAAAATTATTCAGAGTAGTTAAATCACAAGCGATTGTGATAAATTGCAGGAAGACATTGCAAGAGTGGAAGATTGGGCATCCAAATGGCAGATGAAATTTAATGTGGACATTTATTTATTTATTTATTTATTTTTAATTTTTATATACCGATGTTCCTGTAAAGAATACATATCGCACCGGTTTACAAAGAACTGAACAGTCGCCTCCAGGGCGGAAATACATTAAAACAGTCGCCTCAAGGCAGAATACATTAACACAAGTATACAGGAAACTATTAAAAGAGAACTTTCATAAACTCAATTAAATGTAACTGTGAACCATAAATCAGGAACATATGTACAGAGGTAGGTATATCGTCTGTCGCTTCATCAGATTTTAGCTCTCAGGGAAAGCTTGGACATGTGCAAATAACCCTTGCTGTAGTTATACGATATTAGGTTCCGTATTAGGAGCTACCATCCAGGAAAAAGATCTGGGCATCATAGTGGATAATACTTTAAAATCGTCGGCTCAGTGTGCTGCAGCAGTCAAAAAAGAATGTTAGGAATTATTAGGAAGGGAATGGTGAATAAAACGGAAAATGTCATAATGCCTCTGTATCTCTCCATGGTGAGACCGCACCTTGAATACTGTGTACAATTCTGGTCGCCGCATCTCAAAAAAGATATAATTGCAATGGAGAAGGTACAGAGGAGGGCAACCAAAATGATAAAGGGGATGGAACAGCTCCCCTATGAGGATAGGCTGAAGAGGTTAGGGCTGTTCAGCTTGGAGAAGAGACGGCTGAGGGGGGATATGATAGAGGTGTTTAAGATCATGAGAGGTCTAGAACGAGTAGATGTGACTTGGTTATTTTCACTTTCGGATAGTAGAAAGACTAGGAGGCATTCCATGAAGTTAGCATGTGGCACATTTAAGACTAATCGGAGAAAATTCTTTTTCACTCAACGCACAATAAAGCTCTGGAATTTGTTGCCAGAGGATGTGGTTAGTGCAGTTAGTGCAACTGGGTTCAAAAAAGGATTGGATAAGTTCTTGGAGGAGAAGTCCATTAACTGCTATTAATCAAGTTGACTTAGGGAATAGCCACTGCTATTAATTGCATCAGTAGCATGGGATCTTCTTAGTGTTTGGGTAATTGCCAGGTTCTTGTGGCCTGGTTTGGCCTCTGTTGGAAACAGGATGCTGGGCTTGATGGACCTTTGGTCTGACCCAGCATGGCAATTTCTTATGTTCTTATGTTCTTAAAGGGGAATGGAACAGCTCCCCTACGAGGAAAGGCTGAAGAGGTTACGACTTTTCAGCTTGGAGAAGAGACGACTGAGGGGGGATATGATAGAGGTGTTTAAAATCATGAGAGGTCTAGAACGGGTAGATGTGAATCGGTTATTTACTCTTTCGGATAGTAGAAAGACTAGGGGACACTCCATGAAGTTAGCAAGTAGCACATTTAAAACTAATCGGAGAAAGTTCTTTTTTACTCAACGCACAATTAAACTCTGGAATTTGTTGCCAGAGGATGTGGTTCGTGCAGTTGGTGTAGCTGGGTTTAAAAAAGGATTGGATAAGTTCTTGGAGGAGAAGTCCATTAAATGCTATTAATTAAGTTGGCTTAGGGGTAGATTTTAAAAAGGCGCGCGCGAGTTTTAAAGTCAGGGATCAGCGTGCACAAGCCGTGCTGCCTTACCCCATTCCCTCCCCCGTAACCTGACCTTCCCTCCCCCCTAACCTGACCTTCCCTCCCCCGTAACCTGACATTTTCCTCCCCCTAACCCTGCTCTAACCCCCCCCCCCCCCAAAAACCTTTTAATTTACCTTTTGCGCCTGCTGGCCAACTGCCGGCGCGTGATCCCAAGCACAGCGAGAAATGGCTGTTGAGCCAAAGATCGTATGGATGTATTTTTACAATATTTTATGAGGTATCCATTATTACTGTGCTTTAGTGAGTGTGCTATGAATTTTGCATTTCCTTAAACCATATCAGGGGGTCCTTTGTGTACCTGAAAGGTTTATACAGATGCAGATTAGATGAGATTAGTTTCCTGGAGGGCTGCAGAGGATCTGGCAGTCCTGTCTGTGTCGTGCCGTTTAGAGGATGTTCAGATGTGGAAGTGGTTCCTGCTCGTCTGGTACTGAAGTTACTCACCTAGTCCCACGTCCCCGCAGCAGAGCTGAGACAGAGCGAGCAGTGGTGCTGAGTAATTACAGGAGAGCAGGGAAGGATGTCGGCTCAGCTGGCACAGAGAGGGGCCCGGTGCCTGGCGCCGATGTTGTGCTCTTTGCATGCTGGTACCTGGCCTGCCGGGTGCAGTCCCTGCGGCAGCTCCAGCTTCCTCCCTCTCTGAAGTCCACAAACAGGACTTGTACTTTTTTAGAAAGAGCAATCTATTTTATGTGCACTTTGCCACTTTACGGGCTGGTGCAATGCTGGCTCATGACTGAGCACCCGCCCTCCTAACGCATCCAGTGCCCTCTCCGGGCTGCCCTGCCAGAAAGGAGACGCCAGGGGGAACTGTGCTGAGTTTTACGAATCTGCACAGGTTTTCCTAACCTGTGCACAGCCACGGCTCGGGAAAAGCTCGGGTTAGGGAAACAGACGCCTCCCTTTTCCTAACCTGTGCACAGCCACGGCTCGGGAAAAGCTCGGGCTAGGGAAACAGACGCCTCCCTTTTCCTAACCTGTGCACAGCCACGGCTCGGGAAAAGCTCGGGCCAGGGAAACAGACGCCTCCCTTTTCCTAACCTGTGCACAGCCACGGCTCGGGAAAAGCTCGGGCTAGGGAAACAGACGCCTCCCTTTTCCTAACCTCTGCACAGCCACGGCTCGGGAAAAGCTCGGGCTAGGGAAACAGACGCCTCCCTTTTCCTAACCTCTGCACAGCCACGGCTCGGGAAAAGCTCGGGTTAGGGAAACAGATGCCTCCCTTTTCCTAGCCTGTGCACAGCCACGGCTCGGGAAAAGCTCGGGTCAGGGAAACAGACGCCTCCCTTTTCCTAACCTGTGCACAGCCACGGCTCGGGAAAAGCTCGGGTCAGGGAAACAGACGCCTCCCTTTTCCTAACCTGTGCACAGCCACGGCTCGGGAAAAGCTCGGGCTAGGGAAACAGACGCCTCCCTTTTCCTAACCTGTGCACAGCCACGGCTCGGGAAAAGCTCTGGTCAGGGAAACAGACGCCTCCCTTTTCCTAACCTGTGCACAGCCACGGCTCGGGAAAAGCTCGGGTTAGGGAAACAGACGCCTCCCTTTTCCTAACCTGTGCACAGCCACGGCTCGGGAAAAGCTCGGGTCAGGGAAACAGATGCCTCCCTTTTCCTAACCTGTGCACAGCCACGGCTCGGGAAAAGCTCGGGCTAGGGAAACAGACGCCTCCCTTTTCCTAACCTGTGCACAGCCACGGCTCGGGAAAAGCTCGGGTTAGGGAAACAGATGCCTCCCTTTTCCTAACCTGTGCACAGCCACGGCTCGGGAAAAGCTCGGGCCAGGGAAACAGACGCCTCCCTTTTCCTAACCTGTGCACAGCCACGGCTCGGGAAAAGCTCTGGTCAGGGAAACAGACGCCTCCCTTTTCCTAACCTGTGCACAGCCACGGCTCGGGAAAAGCTCGGGCCAGGGAAACAGACGCCTCCCTTTTCCTAACCTGTGCACAGCCACGGCTCGGGAAAAGCTCTGGTCAGGGAAACAGACGCCTCCCTTTTCCTAACCTGTGCACAGCCACGGCTCGGGAAAAGCTCTGGTCAGGGAAACAGACGCCTCCCTTTTCCTAGCCTGTGCACAGCCACGGCTCGGGAAAAGCTCGGGCCAGGGAAACAGACGCCTCCCTTTTCCTAACCTGTGCACAGCCACGGCTCGGGAAAAGCTCGGGTTAGGGAAACAGACGCCTCCCTTTTCCTAGCCTGTGCACAGCCACGGCTCGGGAAAAGCTCGGGCTAGGGAAACAGACGCCTCCCTTTTCCTAACCTGTGCACAGCCATGGCTCGGGAAAAGCTCGGGCTAGGGAAACAGACGCCTCCCTTTTCCTAACCTGTGCACAGCCACGGCTCGGGAAAAGCTCGGGTCAGGGAAACAGACGCCTCCCTTTTCCTAACCTGTGCACAGCCACGGCTCGGGAAAAGCTCTGGTCAGGGAAACAGACGGCTCCCTTTTCCTAACCTGTGCACAGCCACGGCTCGGGAAAAGCTCGGGTCAGGGAAACAGACGCCTCCCTTTTCCTAACCTGTGCACAGCCACGGCTCGGGAAAAGCTCGGGTCAGGGAAACAGACGCCTCCCTTTTCCTAACCTGTGCACAGCCACGGCTCGGGAAAAGCTCGGGCCAGGGAAACAGATGCCTCCCTTTTCCTAACCTGACTGCCGGAACATTTTAAAAGATTTTTTTTTTTTTTTAGGTTTTACCTTTTTTGGTTTCTCCTACTTAATATCGCCACGAAGGAAGTACAGAAAAGCAGTATTTTCTGCTTTACTGTAAACCTTTTGGGCTGCTCCAGGACAGGTGTTAATTTTTGAGGCTTAAAATGTGCGCGTCGGGTGTACTTTTTTTTTTTTTTTTTGCATGGGGGAGGGGGGGAATAGCTAATAGCCTCATAGAAACATAGAAATGACGGCAGAAGAAGACCAAACGGCCCATCCAGTCTGCCCAGCAAGCTTCACACTTTCTCTCTCTCTCTCTCTCTTTCTCATACTTATCTGTTACTCTTGGCCTTTAGTAACCTTTTGGTTCTATTTCCCTTCCACCCCCGCCATTAATATAGAGAGCAGTGCTGGAACTGCATCTAAGTGAAGTATCAGGCTTAATTGGTTAGAGGTTGTAACCACTGCAATAAGCAAGCTACTCCCACGCTTATTTGTTTAACCAGCCTGTGCAATTCAGTCCTTGTTGGCTGTTATCTGAATATAAATCCACTTTTATTCATTCCCCCTGCCGTTGAAGCAGAGCGCTTCTCTGGATACGCATTGAAAGTGAAGTATCAGGCTTAATTGATTTGGGGTAGTAACCCCCGTAACAAGTAAGCTACACCCATGCTTATTTGTTTACCCAGACTATGTAATTCAGTCCTTGTTGGTTGTTGTCGGAATATAAAAATCATATTTTCTTTATTTCCCCTGCCATTGAAGCAGAGAGCTATGCTGGATATGCATTGAAAGTGAAGTATCAGGCTTATTTGGTTTGGGGTAGTAACCGCCGTAACATGCAAGCTACACCCTGCTTTTTTGTGAATGCAAATCCTTTTTTCCACGTTTCCTCTTGCCGTTGAATTTTACAGCAATGTTGGAGTTGCATTAACCGTGTGTATGTTTATTGAATAAGGGTATTGTCTCCAGGCAGTAGCCGTCATTCCCGCGAGCCACCCACTCTTCATTGGCGGCCTCTTGACTTTATGGATCCACAGTGTTTATCCCACGCCCCTTTGAAGTCCTTCACAGTTCTGGTCTTCACCACATCCTCCGGAAGGGCATTCCAGGCATCCACCACCCTCTCCGTGAAGAAATACTTCCTGACATTGGTTCTGAATCTTCCTCCCTGGAGCTTCAAATCGTGACCCCTGGTTCTGCTGATTTTTTTCCAACGGAAAATGTTTGTCGTTGTCTTTGGATCATTAAAACCTTTCAAGTATCTGAAAGTCTGTATCCTATCACCTCTGCTCCTCCTTTCCTCCAGGGGGTACATATTTAGATTCTTCAACCTCTCCTCACAAGGCATTCGGTGAAGACCATGAACGTGAATTTACATGTGATGAGTGTTATTAACTGTGCGGTGGGTTGGATGCACATTTTGGATGTGCTAACCTCCGTTTTGCATCGGGAGTTATGGATGTGCGTCCAATCGCCGTGCACTGTGGCCAGCACATGGACGGTTAAACTTTCTTAAGCACACTCCTGCAAAACAGTAAGACTAAAACTACTTGAACTAGGACAGAAGTAGCAGCGTCGATGGCCCCAGGGGCAGCAGCAATGGTGGCTCCCAGACCCAAAGGAGGAAGCGGCGTCGGACCTGCCGTGAAGGAAAGCATGGGCCGGCGTCGGGGACAACAGCGTAGCATCGGGCCAACGTGGGAGGTGAGAGGCCGCTCACAGGCTTGTCCCACGGCGGCATCACAACACGGGGTGACACTGGCCATTTTCCAATCTTCAGCTAATGATAGGCTACAAATTTATTGAAATAGGTCCCCTGGTTGCATCTTTGGGTTGACTTGGTCCAGTGGATTGGATACAGAGCAGAGATGAATCTAATAGGTTGGGGTTACCTGGAGCACACTCCAGAACATCCTCTGTCCCGCTCTCTTTGCTTCTCCTGTAGCCTGAAGAAACAAAATCATTGTCTGTCAAGATCTGAAGCTTGCACAGAGCATAAAGAAGGAATTCCTGGAAGATCACAGTGCAAAGCACGGCAAGCTCTTCAGATCTGCCAGTTTCCACACGGCTGGGCTGAAGGAGGGTCCGGAGCTACTCTGGAGCAGGGAGGAATTAATGCCAAATACATTCCCAGCCTCATTAGAGCTGAAGGCGGTGGCTGTGGACATGCAGGGCTGGCAGGCAACCTCAGAGTGGTTTCTGCGGGTTATAAAATGTTTCCTCGCATTAATCAGCTGCCCACCCTCAAAGTCTGGGCACGCACAGCGGGCATCCTTCTAGCCACGTTGGGAGCAGGCGTTCCCGGGAGTGTGGTTGGGCCAGAGGGAGGAATTTACACATGGAAATTGCCATTTCAGATCTGCTCACATGCCCTTCCAGCAAAATGCTACCTGCACGGAAAGCAAGTACCAATGTCTGCACGAGCCTTGTACCCCTGGCGATGTTCAAAGTGAAAGTACATGTGGACCTTGCATCAATGTCGTCGCCTTCCAAAAACTCAAGAGCTGAGTTTAGGAAACAAGCAACAGAAAGGCTAGGGAGGCGTCTTCTTTCTGTTCCCCTCCTCGCTAACGGTGGGGTACATGTCATGCTGAGGCCACCGCTGTTTTCTGAATGGTTGGCTTACAGGTCACGTTTACTGGAAAAGTTATGGGGTTAAAGGCAGAAACTCTTCAGCTTATGCTCCCTATTCAACGGAGAGTGAAGTTAAAGTTGATGCTTCTTACAGGCCACCTGTTGCATGGGGAAACATCTTCGTTCCTTAGCTGAAAACCTGCAGTGCTGGGAGTCGGCTCAGTCACTACGTTCATCAGGTACTCATCTACCCACAAGAAGGCAGGCTACAGCAGACCAGAGTAAGAGCCTTTCTCTCTGCTCTTCCAGCACTTTGCATGAACAGAGTGATAGTATGACCTTTAGCAAGGGGGCAAAGCTTTGCATTTTTATATGAAGCTTTTCCATTGGGTTTACAACTTTAATATTTTATTGTTTATGTTGTTTGTATCACTTTTATGATTTTATGTATGATTTTATTATGACAAACATTTTGGAAGAGGCAGGATATAAAACTTTTAAATAAATAAGTACAGAGAATTTGATCTGGCTGACACAGAGTCCAACTATGCTGGAGCTTGCTACTTCAGATGGCACAATGCTGAGTATTCTGGTTAATATTTGATTTCTTCAGGGTGTCTGAAATGTGCTATACAAAGCATGTTAATATCTGTAGGGTATGTACCATTTCCTGATGACTTCATCTCGTAATACTTTGGTGTACAGATGTACTGAATCTCTGAGCTGTAAGTAAATTCCTCAGAGTCCAACAAATATTTTATGTCACCATTCTGCATCTCATTAGGGAGACCACAATCCACCACTGAAAGATGTAAGGAAGAGAATGATCAGCTGAGCACTGCATCTGCTCATCACAGCCTACTTACCCACCATCTAATGACCAGCATACATATCACAGCCTGAGTCTACTTACCCACACCTACCTATCACAGCCTACTTACCCACCATCTAAAGACCAACATACATATCACAGCCTGAGTCTACTTACCCACACCTACCTATCACAGCCTACTTACCCACCATCTAAAGACCAACATACATATCACAGCCTGAGTCTACTTACCCACACCTACCTATCACAGCCTACTTACCCACCATCTAATGACCAGCATACATATCACAGCCTGAGTCTACTTACCCATCATCTACCCATCCAGCCTACTTACCCACCATCTAATGACCAACATACATATCACAGCCTGAGTCTACTTACCCATCATCTACCCACCACAGCCTATGTACCCATTATCTACCCATCCAGCCTACTTAACCACCATCTAATGACCAGCATACATATCACAGCCTGAGTCTACTTACCCATCATCTACCCATCCAGCCTACTTACCCACCATCTAATGACCAGCATACATATCACAGCCTGAGTCTACTTACCCATCATCTACCCACCACAGCCTATGTACCCATTATCTACCCATCCAGCCTACTTACCCACCATCTAATGACCAGCATACATATCACAGCCTGAGTCCACTTACTCACCTTCTACCCATCACAGCCTACTTACCCACCATCTAATGACCAGCATACATATCACAGCCTGAGTCTACTTACCCATCATCTACCCACCACAGCCTATGTACCCATTATCTACCCATCCAGCCTACTTACCCACCATCTAATGACCAGCATACATATCACAGCCGGAATCTACTTACTCACCATCTACCCATCACTGCCTATGTACCCATCATCTACCCATCCAGCCTACTTACCCACCATCTAATGACCAGCATACATATCACGGCCTGAGTCTACTTACCCATCATCTACCCATCACAGCCTACTTACCCACCATCTAATGACCAACATACATATCTCAGCCTGAGTCTACTTACTCACCATCTACCCATCACAGCCTACTTACCCACCATCTAATGACCAGCATACATAACACAGCCTGAGTCTACTTACCCACCATCTACCCATCACTGCCTACTTACCCACCATCTAATGACCAGCATACATATCACAGCCTGAGTCTACTTACCCATCATCTACCCATCCAGCCTACTTACCCACCATCTAATGACCAGCATACATATCACAGCCTGAGTCTACTTACCCACCATCTACCCATCACAGCCTACTTACCCACCATCTAATGACCAGCATACATATCACAGCCTGAGTCTACTTACTCATGATCTACCCATCACAGCCTACTTACCCACCATCTACCCATCACAGCCTATATACCCATCATCTACCCATCACTGCCTACTTACCCACCATCTAATGACCAGCATACATATCACAGCCTGAGTCTACTTACCCATCATCTACCCATCACTGCCTACTTACCCACCATCTAATGACCAGCATACATATCACAGCCTGAGTCTACTTACTCATGATCTACCCATCACAGCCTACTTACCCACCATCTACCCGTCACAGCCTATATACCCATCATCTACCCATCACTGCCTACTTACCCACCATCTAATGACCAGCATACATATCACAGCCTGAGTCTACTTACCCATCATCTACCCATCACTGCCTACTTACCCACCATCTAATGACCAGCATACATATCACAGCCTGAGTCTACTTACCCATCATCTACCCATCACTGCCTACTTACCCACCATCTAATGACCAGCATACATATCACAGCCTGAGTCTACTTACCCACCATCTACCCATCACTGCCTACTTACCCACCATCTAATGACCAGCATACATATCACAGCCTGAGTCTACTTACCCATCATCTACCCATCCAGCCTACTTACCCACCATCTAATGACCAGCATACATATCACAGCCTGAGTCTACTTACCCATCATCTACCCATCACAGCCTATGTACCCATCATCTACCCATCCAGCCTACTTACCCACCAGCTAACTTAAGACCTGCTCATTTTATCCATTCATGGCTTTCTGTACGTCTCACTCCTGTACTTCCCATCCCATATTTGTGAATCAGGTCATCTCTCGGTCACCAGCACTTACTTGCCTTTAGCCAGTCATTTGGACAGTAAGCTATTTGGGCCACAGCCCTTGTAATTATCTCTTATCCTGTAACAGCTGGTGTGGAATAATCGCATTATATATGCAACAAATATTATGAATACTAATCATCATCATCCATCCTTATCTATCATCCTCCCGTCCCTGAATATATCGACTGAGTGAGAGTAAAATGTTTAAAGACAAGGCTGAGAGTGCATGAAGGAGACACTGACTGCACGGGTTTCCTCCTTTACTCTCCTTGCTCTCTAGGGACAGGGAAAATACCTAAGGTTCCAGTCAGGAAAGGTGGAATATAAATCAGAATAAAATTAAATATGCTATGTGCAATATTTGAAAAATACTTAGAGCAAGTAGTAATAAGTATGACTGTAAAAGTATTCTTTTTTTCAATTCTGTATGCTGATCCTGTGTAATTTCCCTGAACTCCAGGGAGCAGCCGTGACCTCACATGCAGTTGACCTGATTGGTTTAAGGTGGGTGGTGTAATTTGTGACATCATAGCTCACATGACCCAATCAGATCACGCGAGGAGAGGTAGTCTACAACCTGCTGTCACCTGAGGTTTGGGGGAATTGAGCTGGGGAGGTGCTGAAATTATTCTGAAACTTGGGTGTAAGAGTGGCGGTGACTATTATCAGTTACTGTGCAGGAGCTGCGGCGACGTTGCTCACTGCTCATTGGGCACAGCTTCCTTATGAATCTCCCTATGTATCTACATTTCCTTTTCAAATGACCTGTCCTTTTAGAGGAATATCCGACACTGGCCAGGCGGTGGCAGCGGCTGGTCCCATCCGCACACTCGTTGGCGACTGAACATGGCAGGAAACGATGAAATATTCAGAGAAGTGGAAAAATGGGCCAAAATACACGCAGACGTGTGTACATTTACATGTCCATGTTTCCATGCCTCTTCTGCTGTATTCCAAGCAGACAGTCCTCGGATGCGTCGGCCCCTGCTTGGGTAAGATTTAAGTACCACGGTTATCCTATTCGAAGAAGACATGAACTCAACAGGCTCTTCCTCCTCCTCATTGGAAGAGAAGGTTGGGTTCCCGCAGATTGTGACTGGGGGGGTCTGTGTGTCAATCACCTGTTGAGAGGGCGTCATTACATCTGAAATTATCCTCAGCTTCTCAATGGGACATCTACTCCACCAGCTCTATTATCAGAAAGATGGATCCTGCATCCACTCCCCCGCCCCTCCATGGCCTGGGAACTCTGGAGGCCTTAGCTTAAGGTGGTCATCCACATCCACATCCACATAGGTGAACTGAAGCCAAATTTGGTACTTTGGAGGCACTGAGAGATGTTCCTGATTGGAAGGTATGGAGCAGGGTATTTGGGAGATGAAAGTTCGCCAGTGTCGCCAGGAGCAGAGGACGAGCCAGGCCACCACCCTGAAATATCAAGAGCTGGGCTAGTGCAAAGCTTCTTTAGTGCTTGGGGAGGGGTAAATATATACACATTGTCCATATCAGCACAAAATCTGTGTCTCTACCTGTGAGGGGAGGGGAGAGAGACTGGAATGGGCAAAGATGAGATATCAGAGCTGCTGAGAGGAGAGAGAAGGGGCAGAACGAAAGATTAGAAAACAAAGTAATGCAAGGCAAAGCTGAGAGGTCCACTCATGAGGGGAAAAGAAGACAGAAACAGAAGGATAAAACACATTTTCCCCATCATGTAAGAGTGACAGCTGTCATGTTAGCGGGATGCAAGGTCCTGGCTGTATGAAGGAGAGGAGCAGTCACTGTTGTTGGTCAGCACAACGTTTAACCTTTGGCTACTCGGAGAGGGAATGGGATATAAAGGAATAGACTTATCACATCATGCCTTGAGACTGGTGGGTGGGAGAAGGAGCTCCCGGTCTGGATGTGGGGCTGCTTGGATTGAGAGAGTGCTGGACTCTGGACTGCAGACTCCATGGTGAGTGGACAGCATGAGACGGGGAGCAAACACTATAGAGACGCTAGCAGCATGGACTGGTAAACACAGGACAAGGACCTTCAGACTAGCAAAAGATTGATTCCTGACCACACTAACAGAAAGTCATGTGCTTTACTGGAACTCTGTGCACACAATGCTTTGCTCTTACTGCCGAGGGCTCCTGCAAGAACTGGTTTGGACTTCCACCATGACCCCTATCATCACCTGTGATGCAGTCTCTCTCATTCCTCCCCTCACTGACCTCACCCACCAGGTCAGAGTCCCTCTCACTCACGCCTCCCCTCTGGGAGGGCGCCTCACTTAGATCAGAATTATTTCACTGATCTGGGAAGAAAGAGGAGTATTGACTTGATGAGATATCATTTTCTTTTAATGCATTTAGTTTACATGTCCTGTCTGGAAAATGCGGGTCAGCATTGAATGATGACACTGTGGTTCCTGGACCCTGCCTCTGTGAATCGCTGCAGGGCAGTAACATTAAAGCACATTACACGAAGCAGACATTGTAAAGCCAGTGAGATTTATAAATCCTACACCAGTCCTGGATCCAGAACAGCTGCAGAGCTTCCTCGGGTCAGAGTGTGGCATCAGTACCCAGGCAGGGGCAGGAGGGGCACTGCCAGCAGGGAGGGGGCAGCACAGGGGAAGGGCACAAGCACTGCTGGGTGGGAGGTGCATCATGGGGTCAGGCAGAGCAGCGGGCACTGTGCGGAGAGACGTGCGCCACTTCTACATTGCAGATGGGGCCTCCATCTTTTTCTCACATTTTATACTGAATTACTTTTATCCAGAACCTTTCCAGGAAGATGCATCGTGCCAAGCGGGAACACAGCCCCTAATTCTCTCTCTGACAGCAGTCAATCTGGGTGAGAAGTACAAGGCAGATCTAATTCCTGTTACTCACGCCCAGGAATGGCTATAACCTTCCCTGCTCTGCCTGCCTAATAATGTGCTACGGACTTTCCCTTCAGGACGCTCTACAAACCCCGCTATTCTCCTTGCCTCGATCACATCCTCTGCTACCAGATCACACAGCTTGATTATGCTTTGACTGAAGAAATATTTCTTAAATTTGTTTTAATTCTGCTGCCAGTTAATCTGCGACACTCGTGCTTCAAGCCGCCACTGAATTGATTAGCTACTCCTGCTGCGTGGATGGGCTGGATGCAGGGATCGGCTGGATGCAGGGCCCCCGTGCTGCGTGGATCGGGTGGATGCAGAGCCCCGTGCTGCGTGGATCGGGTGGATGCAGGGCCCCGTGCTGCGTGGTTGGGCTGGATGCAGGGCCCCCGTGCTGCGTGGATGGGATGGATGCAGGGATCGGCTGGATGCAGGGCCCCCGTGCTGCATGGATGGGATGGATGCAGGGATCGGCTGGATGCAGGGCCCCCGTGCTGCGTGGTTGGGCTGGATGCAGGGCCCCCGTGCTGCGTGGATGGGATGGATGCAGGGATCGGCTGGATGCAGGGCCCCTGTGCTGCGTGGGATGGGATGGATGCAGGGATCGGCTGGATGCAGGGCCCCTGTGCTGCGTGGATGGGATGGATGCAGGGCCCCCGTGCTGCGTGGATGGGATGGATGCAGGGATCGGCTGGATGCAGGGCCCCTGTGCTGCGTGGATGGGATGGATGCAGGGATCGGCTGGATGCAGGGCCCTTGTGCTGCGTGGATGGGATGGATGCAGGGCCCCCATGCTGCGTGGATGGGATGGATGCAGGGATCGGCTGGATGCAGGGCCCCTGTGCTGCGTGGATGGGATGGATGCAGGGATCAGCTGGATGCAGGGCCCCTGTGCTGCGTGGATGGGATGGATGCAGGGATCGGCTGGATGCAGGGCCCCCATGCTGCGTGGATGGGATGGATGCAGGGCCCCCGTGCTGCATGGATGGGATGGATGCAGGGATCGGCTGGATGCAGGGCCCCTGTGCTGCGTGGATGGGATGGATGCATGGATCGGCTGGATGCAGGGCCCCTGTGCTGCGTGGATGGGATGGATGCAGGGCCCCCGTGCTGCGTGGATGGGATGGATGCAGGGATCGGCTGGATGCAGGGCCCCTGTGCTGCGTGGATGGGATGGATGCAGGGATCAGCTGGATGCAGGGCCCCTGTGCTGCGTGGATGGGATGGATGCAGGGATCGGCTGGATGCAGGGCCCCCATGCTGCGTGGATGGGATGGATGCAGGGCCCCCGTGCTGCATGGATGGGATGGATGCAGGGATCGGCTGGATGCAGGGCCCCTGTGCTGCGTGGATGGGATGGATGCAGGGATCGGCTGGATGCAGGGCCCCTGTGCTGCGTGGATGGGATGGATGCAGGGCCCCCCGTGCTGCGTGGATGGGATGGATGCAGGGATCGGCTGGATGCAGGGCCCCTGTGCTGCGTGGATGGGATGGATGCAGGGATCAGCTGGATGCAGGGCCCCTGTGCTGCGTGGATGGGATGGATGCAGGGATCGGCTGGATGCAGGGCCCCCGTGCTGCGTGGATGGGATGGATGCAGGGCCCCCATGCTGCATGGATGGGATGGATGCAGGGATCGGCTGGATGCAGGGCCCCTGTGCTGCGTGTATCGGGTGGATGCAGGGCCCCCGTGCTGCGTGGATCGGGTGGATGCAGGGCCCCTGTGCTGCGTGGATCGGGTGGATGCAGGGCCCCCGTGCTGCGTGGATCGGCTGGATGCAGGGCCCCTGTGCTGCGTGGATCGGGTGGATGCAGGGCCCCCGTGCTGCGTGGATCGGCTGGATGCAGGGATCGGCTGGATGCAGGGCCCCTGTGCTGCGTGGATCGGGTGGATGCAGGGCCCCCGTGCTGCGTGGATCGGCTGGATGCAGGGATCGGGTGGATGCAGGGCCCCTTTGCTGCGTGGATCGGGTGGATGCAGGGCCCCCGTGCTGCGTGGATCGGATGGATGCAGGGCCCCGCCCCAGAATACCTCCTTCCCATGAGGATAAATGTGGGCACAGGGGGCTACACATCCACCCACCCACTCCTGCCAGACTCAGACAGGTTAACTCTCTTTTACTTGTTCTCCCAGACAGTTTTGGTTTTATTTGTTTGCAAACAGTGCTCAGCACGAGGATGATGACGATGGCGTTCTACTCCTTCATCACTTCTCTTATCCAGTCTTGGTAGTTGATGACTTTGGTATAAAAGCCGTAGCCTTGACCACAACCGATGCCCCAGGAGATGATGCCCACTGCAAGCCAGCGGTTGCTCGTCAGGTCCTCCACGGTGAAGATCCCACCACTGTCCCCCTGGCAGGAATCCCCCAGAGTTTTATTGGTCTTCGGAAATCCTGCGCAGAACATATTCTCGGAAAACACGTGGGTTTCATTATTAATCCTCTTCCCTAGCAGGGAATCTCTGCATCGAAGGTCACTCACAATGGGGAGCGGGACGTACCTAAGATCATTTGAGATTCTCTTCTGCTCAGTCACACCAAAGCCACTGGCATAGCCCATCTGCCCGTCGGTGTAGAGGGCCTCATGGGTGCTGTCGGGCAGGCAGATTGGCATGGCGTTCCTGTGCATGGTGACGCTGTTCAGCAGCTTGATGAGGGCAATGTCGTGATTGTAATCATGCTCATCTTTTGTGTACTTCGGATGCACAAATATGTTTTCCACAGGGTAATTGCCTAGCTTAATCTGTTCTTCCACATTAATGTGCCCAAGAAAGATCTCTATATCGTTGAGGACCTTTTGCAGGTCATTCTGCTCTGTACCCTTGGGGTGAATCACATGGGCAGCAGTGAGGATCCAGCGCTCGGCAATAACTGCTCCACCACCGAATCCGCTCCCAGCTGTCCGCAGGTAGACCTGCCAGGGGAAGTTGCCAGGTTTCGCTCTCTTCCCTCCAATGACTTTCCAGTATCTGTCACCGGGACCTCAGGCTTTCCACACACTGTGCAAAAACGCAACAACAACCCAAGTCAGCACTGGGGAACGTTAGCATTACAGTGTACAGTGCTGTGTGCAGAGGCGGTGCTCTGTATGCTAATAAACACATCACTTACAGGCCGATACAGTACAGTGCGCTCCGGCTCCGATGGAGCGCACTGTTAGCCGACATTTGGATGCGCGTTTTGGACGCGCTAGCTTTACCCCTTATTCAGTAAGGGGTAATAGCGCGTCCAAAACGGGCGTCCAACCCCCCCGAAACCAATAGCACCCGCAACACGCAAATGCATGGTGATGGCCCTATTAGTCATTCCCGCGCGATACAGAAAGTAAAATGTGCGGCCAAGCCGCACATTTTACTTTCAGAAATTAGCGCCTACCCAAAGGTAGGTGCTAATTTTTGCCGGAGCCAGGGAAGTGCACAGAAAAGCATTAAAAACTGCTTTTCTGTGAATCCTCTGACTTAATATCAGGGCGATATTAAGTCGGAGGTCCCGAAAGTTTAAAAAAGTAAAAAATTTAAAAAAAAATTTTTTAAATGGACCCACGGCTGTCGGGTCGAAAACCGGACGCTCAGTTTTGCAGGTGTCTGGTTTCTGAACCCGTGGCTGTCAGCGGGCTCGAGAACCAACGCCAGCAAAATTGAGCGTCGGCTGTCAAACCCGCTGACAGCTGCTGCTTCCATCAAAAAAGAGGCGCTAGGGACGCACTAGTGTCCCTAGCGCCTCTCTTTACCGCCGGGCCTAATTTAAATAAATTAAGATACTGTATCTCGCGCACAGGAGAGCGGACGCTCGCCCGCTCTCCCGCGTTTTTACTGTAACGGCCCGTTATTTTGTATCGCCCAACTGCTTCAACTTGGTGCTGACCCAACTCACTTTCCCCATGTATTACAATCTGCCCAGTCTACACTGCAGGCCGAGTCCTTCCTTCATCCAAAGCCTTTACTAAGCTGGGAGAGGAATTCGGTCCACACTCACACGTGCGCAATCCTACGCCGCCCTAACAGGGCTCCTGCTCACCTGGCAAACACTCGGGAATGCCCTCAAGGTCCTGTGCATCCTTCCAGGAGCGCTGAGCTGTGCAAGAGAAGGTCCCTGGAAAGGAAAACAAGAGGAGACATCCAGCAAAGGGACGGATTATCTCTTCTTGGTTCAGGAGGCTGCAAGCAGATGTGCAAACGCAGGGCGACCAGTGCATAGGGCACGAGGAGATAGTAGGGGCAGAGGGCGGAAAAGAGAGAAAAGTTTAAAAGCAGAGTGAGGGAGAGGGAAATCGCATGGTTCTAATGAAAAGAGGGGAAGCGGTAGATAAGGGTTGAGGATGTAGGGGAGGAATAAGAAGATGAATTGTACGTACATAAGAGAATTTATGTGGGAGGTGTGGAATGGATGAGGATCAGATTTTAGTGATGGAGGGAGAGTGAAAGGTGGATTGTGGGAATTTAGCCACAAAACACATTTTTATTAGCAGATACTCACCATCGCCGCCCTTCGTTAGCATTCTGTAATAAGGCTCGTTACATTGATACTTAATTACTGACTGGTACGTGTTCTCGTTTGACAAACGCTCATAATTATATTCCCCATTGAACAATTTCTTGGGTATCCCGCAGTTCACAACTGTAGAAGAGGAATATTAATGAGTTAATTATTGTAGCGAGTGTTCAAATGTCTATCAGCCGTACAAATGACAGTGCTTTTCTTCCTCATCAGTGGTCATTTGGAGGTCAGGAAATGGGAAAATTAGGCTTGAATTAATGTGGCTGTGAATGAATGCTCCTGTTAAGCGCCAGCGCCGTTAAGCGCCGAGGAGAAGCTTAAGGTGCTTCTCCACGGAGACAAGGATACCGTACCAGATTTGAAACATAGAAACATAGAAACATAGAAATGACGGCAGAAGAAGACCAAACGGCCCATCCAGTCTGCCCAGCAAGCTTCACACATTTTTTCTCTCATACTTATCTGTTTCTCTTAGCTCTTGGTTCTATTTCCCTTCCACCCCCACCATTAATGTAGAGAGCAGTGATGGAGCTGCATCCAAGTGAAATATCTAGCTTGATTAGTTAGGGGTAGTAGCCGCCGCAATAAGCAAGCTACACCCATGCTTATTTGTTTTACCCAGACTATGTTGTACAGCCCTTGTTGGTTGTTTTTTCTTTTCCCCTGCTGTTGAAGCAGGGAGCCATGCTGGATATGCATTGAACTTAACACTTAACACTCCTCTCATGCCAGGTGATAGGGTCCACCTGGGACAGTGTTGTGGTCTTGACAGGCAGAGCATTGTGTATGTGAGTGTGTGTATGGGATCCCCCAGGTTATGGTTGCACTTCCACACACATGGAGGTGTGTGGGAGAGGAGAGACCAGGGGAGATCCCGAGGGAAGGGTTGCACTTCCATTCATGGAGGTGTGAGTGTGAGGAGGGACCGGAGGAGATCCCGAGGGAAGGGTTGCACTTCCATTCATGGAGGTGTGAGTGTGAGGAGGGACCGGGGGAGATCCCGAGGGAAGGGTTGCACTTCCATTCATGGAGGTGTGAGTGTGAGGAGGGACCGGGGGAGATCCCGAGGGAAGGGTTGCACTTCCATTCATGGAGGTGTGAGTGTGAGGAGGGACCGGGGGAGATCCCGAGGGAAGGGTTGCACTTCCATTCATGGAGGTGTGAGTGTGAGGAGGGACCGGGGGAGATCCCGAGGGAAGGGTTGCACTTCCATTCATGGAGGTGTGAGTGTGAGGAGGGACCGGGGGAGATCCCGAGGGAACGGTTGCACTTCCATTCATGGAGGTGTGAGTGTGAGGAGGGACCGGAGGAGATCCCGAGGGAAGGGTTGCACTTCCATTCATGGAGGTGTGAGTGTGAGGAGGGACCGGGGGAGATCCCAAGGGAAGGGTTGCACTTCCATTCATGGAGGTGTGAGTGTGAGGAGGGACCGGGGGAGATCCCGAGGGAAGGGTTGCACTTCCATTCATGGAGGTGTGTGAGAGAAGGGACTGGGGGAGATCCCGAGGGAAGATCCCGAGGGAAGGGTTGCACTTCCATTCATGGAGGTGTGAGTGTGAGGAGGGACCGGGGGAGATCCCGAGGGAAGGGTTGCACTTCCATTCATGGAGGTGTGAGTGTGAGGAGGGACCGGGGGAGATCCCGAGGGAAGGGTTGCACTTCCATTCATGGAGGTGTGTGAGAGAAGGGACTGGGGGAGATCCCGAGGGAAGGGTTGCACTTCCATTCATGGAGGTGTGAGTGTGAGGAGGGACCGGGGGAGATCCCGAGGGAAGGGTTGCACTTCCATTCATGGAGGTGTGAGTGTGAGGAGGGACCGGGGAGATCCCGAGGGAAGGGTTGCACTTCCATTCATGGAGGTGTGAGTGTGAGGAGGGACCGGGGGAGATCCCGAGGGAAGGGTTGCACTTCCATTCATGGAGGTGTGAGTGTGAGGAGGGACCGGGGGAGATCCCGAGGGAAGGGTTGCACTTCCATTCATGGAGGTGTGAGTGTGAGGAGGGACCGGGGGAGATCCCGAGGGAAGGGTTGCACTTCCATTCATGGAGGTGTGAGTGTGAGGAGGGACCGGGGGAGATCCCGAGGGAAGGGTTGCACTTCCATTCATGGAGGTGTGAGTGTGAGGAGGGACCGGGGGAGATCCTGAGGGAAGGGTTGCACTTCCATTCATGGAGGTGTGAGTGTGAGGAGGGACCGGGGGAGATCCCGAGGGAAGGGTTGCACTTCCATTCATGGAGGTGTGTGAGAGAAGGGACTGGGGGAGATCCCGAGGGAAGATCCCGAGGGAAGGGTTGCACTTCCATTCATGGAGGTGTGAGTGTGAGGAGGGACCGGGGGAGATCCCGAGGGAAGGGTTGCACTTCCATTCATGGAGGTGTGAGTGTGAGGAGGGACTGGGGGAGATCCCAAGGGAAGGGTTGCACTTCCATTCATGGAGGTGTGAGTGTGAGGAGGGACCGGGGGAGATCCCGAGGGAAGGGTTGTGGCTCCTTTGGTGGAGCAGTTTGTATGCAGGATCTCCCAGGCTGAGCTTGTGTGTGTGTGTGTGTACGTGTGTATGTGCGTGTGTGTGTACATATGTGTGTGTGTACATATATATGTGTGTGTGTGTGTGTCCAGGAACAGAGCTCCTTGCAGGGATGGAAGAGGGATTCTGTGTGGAGCAGTGTGGGGCGCATCCTCATGATTAAATAGAAGCAGACACCTCCCAGGAGCTTGCGGTGTACATATGTGTGTATCTCTCCTGCAGGATGTGGCGGAGCAGTGTGGGGAAAGAGGAAAGTTAATCAGGTCTGAGGAGGAAGGCCAGGCCTCTGAATGCGGTGTGCACTCACTTTCACAGCTTGGGAGCTCTCGGTGCCAGGTGCCGTCGTGCTGGCAGACAGAGGTGAAGGATCTCAGCTCCTTTTCATCCTACAGAAACAAGAATGTGGAGGAGCAGTGACTGAAAGCTCGAAGGTGAGGGATCCTGAGGCCACGGCTGCAGTCAGATGAAGGAGGGAGGTGAGAGGGGGAAAGCTCCAGGATTTGCAGGGCTAAGAGAAATCACAGCTCACTCTCCTGTTCTCGCAGCCGGCAGCAGACAAGAAGAAGAAGATCAGGGACTCGGTCAGAATGAGGGAAGGAGAGCAGAAAGTGATGGAAAGCGAGACGAAGGCAGTGAGCCGAGGCGATGCTGCGAGGAGGAAGCAAGGCCCCCAGTACCTCCATCAGCTTGTACCCTGTCTTGCAGCTGACGAGGATGTAGTCGTGCAGACGATACTCCGCTTGCACTGGTTTCAGGATGCTGAACTCATCCTTCACAACAGGCTGAGGACAGCGGACGCCTGAGGAGAAAGGCGTTCACGTTAGTGAGCGGTGACTTCTGCTAAAAAAAAAATCAACACATTTTCCAACCCAAGAAAAGGGACTGCCCCAGCATAAGCTGAAGATCCTAGGCCAGGGAAGGCCTCCTGCGCTCTGTGACCCGCTGGACCCTGCAGAGAGCAGAGTTTGGAAGAAGCCGCTCCTTACGCTCTGAGGTGTAATGAAGCTTCCAGCCTCGGCTGTCCCCGGACTCATCGGTCGTGAAGAGCAGGTCCACGGTGTGGCTCTGCGTGTCCAGGATTCCCGGGTTCTGCGTACCACAGTATTTTCCAATCCTCTTCCCTTTTGCAAAGATCTGTGGGAAAGGCACAGTGAGGGCATTTCATGTCACCAGGAGCCTAAACCATCTACAGTGAAGGAAATGACAGAGAGATTGCTGGAGTCAGCGAGAGGAAGAGCTGCAGTAATCCCCGGCTATGAAGTCTCACAAGGGACGGACGGACGGACGGGATATAAAATGTAAAAAAAGGTGCACAGGAGGAGGAAGGTAGACAGGGAGGGACGTGTGCCCGGGGCTGGGGACAGACAGAGAGGTCATTGGATGGTTTGGAGATTTGGATGAGGAAAGGACACTGAGTGGATGGACGGAGCAGTAGATTAATGGGCGGCCAGGAAGCTCATTGTAAAGCTTTGATGTGACTGGAGGGGGGTTTCCCTGCCTATAAAGCTTAATGGGCGGCCAGTCTAAGTAGGAAGCTCATTGTAAAGCTTTGATGTGACTGGAGGGGGGTTTCCCTGCCTATAAAGCTTAATGGGCGGCCAGTCTAAGTAGGAAGCTCATTGTAAAGCTTTGATGTGACTGGAGGGGGGTTTCCCTGCCTAAAAAGCTTAATGGGCGGCCAGTCTAAGTAGGAAGCTCATTGTAAAGCTTTGATGTGACTGGAGGGGGGTTTCCCTGCCTATAAAGCTTAATGGGCGGCCAGTCTAAGTAGGAAGCTCATTGTAAAGCTTTCATGTGACTGGAGGGGGGTTTCCCTGCCTCCACATCGCCCGCCCCTCAGCGTGGCTGTAAGCATCTGTGCTGTGAAAATTCAATTTCTCTCCTGACTATTTCCCCCCAGGCTAAGCAGCCCCCGGATGGTTTTATCGGAGCTGCCCAAGGCAGGAATAGGACCGGGAGGTACCTGCAGAGTGTCGTACGGGCATTCAACCTGCCGGTGTGCGTCTATTTCAAAGGGATCCAGAAACCGCAGGAGGACGCTCAGCCCCTGGTCCAGCTGAATGCTGTAGTTGCACCGCAGGTTGGCAGGGTAGGGGCTGGGGTACTCCGGGCTGGAAATGTGCCCCGCCGCCTCCGTGAAGAGCGCGTTGCTGCATTCAACTGAAAAACGCAAGGGCAGAGTCAGATCCCGTGCAGGACGCGGGCTGCTCTTCACCTCCTGCCGTAGCCACGTCTGGCTCAGCGCTAGCCCAGGCCTCCATGGAAGGAGCCAGCCAGACAGCGTAAGGAGAGGAGCCCCTGCAGAAACCCCCCCTCCCTGCTCGTAAGGAGGAGTTTGCGCAACACTGGGGCTGCTGGAGCATCCGCCGAGCTGCTTGGGAGTGTGGAGGCGTCAGAAGAGGTCCTGATAAGAGCCGCAGTGCACGCCTTACCCTGCCCCATGGCTGCAGGAGTGTGGAGGCGACAGAAGAGGTCCTGATAAGAGCCGCAGTGCACGCCTTACCCTGCCCCATGGCTGCAGGAGTGTGGAGGCGACAGAAGAGGTCCTGATAAGAGCCGTAGTGCACGCCTTACCCTGCCCCATGGCTGCAGGAGTGTGGAGGCGACAGAAGAGGTCCTGATAAGAGCCGCAGTGCACGCCTTACCCTGCCCCATGGCTGCAGGAGTGTGGAGGCGACAGAAGAGGTCCTGATAAGAGCCGCAGTGCAGGGCTCACCCTGCCCCATGGCTGCAGGAGTGTGGAGGCGACAGAAGAGGTCCTGATAAGAGCCGCAGTGCACGGCTCACCCTGCCCCATGGCTGCAGGAGTGTGGAGGCGACAGAAGAGGTCCTGATAAGAGCCGCAGAGCAGGGCTCACACTGCCCCAGGGCTCCTCCTCCTCACCTTTGCAGGATCTCTGGTCGCTCTGCAGCTCATAACCCGGCTGACAGGAGCAGAAGTAGCCTCCGATGTAGTTGTGGCAGAGCTGCTCACAGCGGGGCTGACCGGCACCGTCGCTGCCGCCATCATCTGGGGCACATTCGTCCACATCTGGAGCATTATTTGGGAGGGCGGAGAAACAAGGCAGGGATCAGCAAAGCGCTAGCTCCGGGCTCTGCGGCACTCGTCGCTCCCCGCATCCCCTTCCCGGGGCATTTCTGCTGCTTCTTATCCCGGGGGGGGGGGGGGGGGGGTCACCCCTTTCAGCGCTGCGGGGGCTCTGACCCAGCTCACAGACCCTTTCACAATGAGAAGCTGGAATGGGTGGGACAGAAGACCACCCGCAGGTGCAGCTCAGGCTACGACAGGGGCCGCCCTGGTTACTGACCCAGGAGTCTCCCTGAGAGGGGAAGAGAACCCAGGACCCCTCCCCTGTCCCCTTACTTGCCTACAGCCTGATAAAAGGCCAGGAAGCCTTTGTAGAAGATGCTGACGCCATTTTCCTCATTGGAGAAGTCAGAGTTGAAAAGCAGCTTCATGCGGTTTCCTCTGGACACAAATTCTCGCTGACCAGGGTGGTTGCCCACTTTGGAACCCGTCTGACCACAGTATCTGCCCAAATCCTTCTTATCTGCTGACACCTAAGAAAAGAAAGTGCAATGAAGGAAACCCGGCTGTTTTATTGGGGAGAACTCAGCTTGCAAGAAGGGAGCATGGGACCCACGAGGGATTTGGGGATCTGGATTGGCTCAGTGGACCTTGGTCTGACCCAACATGCAGGTTCTTATGAAGCAGTCGTACTGGGGAGGGCTCAGCTCAGAGGTGGTGAATGCAGGACCCCTGAGGCTGCAGTACTGGGGAGGGCTGAGTGTGAGGCAGTGAGTGTGGAACCCCTGAGGCTGCAGTACTGGGGAGGGCTGAGTGTGAGGCAGTGAGTGTGGGACCCCTGAGGCTGCAGTACTGAGGAGAGCTGAGTGTGAGGCAGTGAGTGTGGGACCCCTGAGGCTGTAGTACTGGGGAGGGCTGAGTGTGAGGCAGTGAGTGTGGGACCCCTGAGGCTGCAGTACTGAGGAGAGCTGAGTGTGAGGCAGTGAGTGTGGGACCCCTGAGGCTGCAGTACTGGGGAGAGCTGAGTGTGAGGCAGTGAGTGTGGGACCCCTGAGGCTGCAGTACTGGGGAGGGCTGAGTGTGAGGCAGTGAGTGTGGGACCCCTGAGGCTGCAGTACTGGGGAGAGCTGAGTGTGAGGCAGTGAGTGTGGGACCCCTGAGGCTGCAGTACTGGGGAGAGCTGAGTGTGAGGCAGTGAGTGTGGGACCCCTGAGGCTGTAGTTCTGGGGAGAGCTGAGTGTGAGGCAGTGAGTGTGGGACCCCTGAGGCTGCAGTACTGGGGAGGTCTGAGTGTGAGGCAGTGAGTGTGGGACCCCTGAGGCTGCAGTACTGGGGAGAGCTGAGTGTGAGGCAGTGAGTGTGGGACCCCTGAGGCTGCAGTACTGGGGAGAGCTGAGTGTGAGGCAGTGAGTGTGGGACCCCTGAGGCTGTAGTACTGGGGAGGGCTGAGTGTGAGGCAGTGAGTGTGGGACCCCTGAGGCTGCAGTACTGGGGAGGGCTGAGTGTGAGGCAGTGAGTGTGGGACCCCTGAGGCTGCAGTACTGGGGAGGTCTGAGTGTGAGGCAGTGAGTGTGGGACCCCTGAGGCTGCAGTACTGGGGAGGGCTGAGTGTGAGGCACTGAGTGTGGGACCCCTGAGGCTGCAGTACTGGGGAGGGCTGAGTGTGAGGCAGTGAGTGTGGGACCCCTGAGGCTGTAGTACTGGGGAGGTCTGAGTGTGAGGCAGTGAGTGTGGGACCCCTGAGGCTGTAGTACTGGGGAGGGCTGAGTGTGAGGCAGTGAGTGTGGGACCCCTGAGGCTGCAGTACTGGGGAGGGCTGAGTGTGAGGCAGTGAGTGTGGGACCCCTGAGGCTGTAGTTCTGGGGAGAGCTGAGTGTGGGGGTAGTGAGTGTGGGACCCCTGAGGCTGCAGTACTGGGGAGGGCTGAGTGTGAGGCAGTGAGTGAGGGACCCCTGAGGCTGCAGTACTGGGGAGGGCTGAGTGTGAGGCAGTGAGTGTGGGACCCCTGAGGCTGTAGTTCTGGGGAGGTCTGAGTGTGAGGCAGTGAGTGTGGGACCCCTGAGACTGCAGTACTGGGGAGGGCTGAGTGTGAGGCAGTGAGTGTGGGACCCCTGAGGCTGCAGTACTGGGGAGGGCTGAGTGTGAGGCAGTGAGTGTGGGACCCCTGAGGCTGTAGTTCTGGGGAGGGCTGAGTGTGAGGCAGTGAGTGTGGGACCCCTGAGGCTGCAGTACTGGGGAGAGCTGAGTGTGAGGCAGTGAGTGTGGGACCCCTGAGGCTGCAGTACTGGGGAGGGCTGAGTGTGAGGCAGTGAGTGTGGGACCCCTGAGGCTGCAGTACTGGGGAGGTCTGAGTGTGGGGGTAGTGAGTGTGGGACCCCTGAGGCTGCAGTACTGGGGAGAGCTGAGTGTGAGGCAGTGAGTGTGGGACCCCTGAGGCTGCAGTACTGGGGAGGGCTGAGTGTGAGGCAGTGAGTGTGGGACCCCTGAGGCTGCAGTACTGGGGAGGGCTGAGTGTGAGGCAGTGAGTGTGGGACCCCTGAGGCTGTAGTACTGGGGAGGGCTGAGTGTGAGGGTAGTGAGTGTGGGACCCCTGAGGCTGTAGTACTGAGGAGAGCTGAGTGTGAGGCAGTGAGTGTGGGACCCCTGAGGCTGCAGTACTGGGGAGGGCTGAGTGTGAGGCAGTGAGTGTGGGACCCCTGAGGCTGTAGTTCTGGGGAGGGCTGAGTGTGGGGGTAGTGAGTGTGGGACCCCTGAGGCTGTAGTTCTGGGGAGGGCTGAGTGTGAGGCAGTGAGTGTGGGACCCCTGAGGCTGTAGTTCTGGGGAGGGCTGAGTGTGAGGCAGTGAGTGTGGGACCCCTGAGGCTGCAGTACTGGGGAGGGCTGAGTGTGGGGGTAGTGAGTGTGGGACCCCTGAGGCTGCAGTACTGGGGAGGGCTGAGTGTGAGGCAGTGAGTGTGGGACCCCTGAGGCTGCAGTACTGGGGAGGGCTGAGTGTGAGGCAGTGAGTGTGGGACCCCTGAGGCTGCAGTACTGGGGAGGGCTGAGTGTGAGGCAGTGAGTGTGGGACCCCTGAGGCTGTAGTTCTGGGGAGGGCTGAGTGTGGGGGTAGTGAGTGTGGGACCCCTGAGGCTGTAGTTCTGGGGAGGGCTGAGTGTGGGGGCAGTGAGTGTGGGACCCCTGAGGCTGCAGTACTGGGGAGGGCTGAGTGTGAGGCAGTGAGTGTGGGACCCCTGAGGCTGTAGTTCTGGGGAGGGCTGAGTGTGAGGCAGTGAGTGTGGGACCCCTGAGGCTGCAGTACTGGGGAGGGCTGAGTGTGAGGCAGTGAGTGTGGGACCCCTGAGGCTGTAGTTCTGGGGAGGGCTGAGTGTGAGGCAGTGAGTGTGGGACCCCTGAGGCTGTAGTTCTGGGGAGGGCTGAGTGTGAGGCAGTGAGTGTGGGACCCCTGAGGCTGCAGTACTGGGGAGGTCTGAGTGTGAGGCAGTGAGTGTGGGACCCCTGAGGCTGCAGTACTGAGGAGAGCTGAGTGTGAGGCAGTGAGTGTGGGACCCCTGAGGCTGTAGTTCTGGGGAGGGCTGAGTGTGAGGCAGTGAGTGTGGGACCCCTGAGGCTGTAGTTCTGGGGAGGGCTGAGTGTGAGGCAGTGAGTGTGGGACCCCTGAGGCTGTAGTTCTGGGGAGGGCTGAGTGTGAGGCAGTGAGTGTGGGACCCCTGAGGCTGTAGTACTGGGGAGGGCTGAGTGTGAGGCAGTGAGTGTGGGACCCCTGAGGCTGTAGTACTGGGGAGGGCTGAGTGTGAGGCAGTGAGTGTGGGACCCCTGAGGCTGTAGTTCTGGGGAGGGCTGAGTGTGAGGCAGTGAGTGTGGGACCCCTGAGGCTGTGGTACTGGGGAGGGCTGAGTGTGAGGCAGTGAGTGTGGGACCCCTGAGGCTGCAGTACTGGGGAGGGCTGAGTGTGGGGGAAGTGAGTGTGGGACCCCTGAGGCTGCAGTACTGGGGAGGGCTGAGTGTGAGGCAGTGAGTGTGGGACCCCTGAGGCTGCAGTACTGGGGAGGGCTGAGTGTGAGGCAGTGAGTGTGGGACCCCTGAGGCTGTAGTTCTGGGGAGGGCTGAGTGTGGGGGCAGTGAGTGTGGGACCCCTGAGGCTGCAGTACTGGGGAGGGCTGAGTGTGAGGCAGTGAGTGTGGGACCCCTGAGGCTGCAGTACTGGGGAGGGCTGAGTGTGAGGCAGTGAGTGTGGGACCCCTGAGGCTGCAGTACTGGGGAGGGCTGAGTGTGAGGCAGTGAGTGTGGGACCCCTGAGGCTGCAGTACTGGGGAGGGCTGAGTGTGAGGCAGTGAGTGTGGGACCCCTGAGGCTGTAGTTCTGGGGAGGGCTGAGTGTGGGGGCAGTGAGTGTGGGACCCCTGAGGCTGCAGTACTGGGGAGGGCTGAGTGTGAGGCAGTGAGTGTGGGACCCCTGAGGCTGTAGTTCTGGGGAGGGCTGAGTGTGGGGGCAGTGAGTGTGGGACCCCTGAGGCTGCAGTACTGGGGAGGGCTGAGTGTGAGGCAGTGAGTGAGGGACCCCTGAGGCTGTAGTACTGGGGAGGGCTGAGTGTGAGGCAGTGAGTGTGGGACCCCTGAGGCTGCAGTACTGGGGAGAGCTGAGTGTGAGGCAGTGAGTGTGGGACCCCTGAGGCTGCAGTACTGGGGAGAGCTGAGTGTGAGGCAGTGAGTGTGGGACCCCTGAGGCTGCAGTACTGGGGAGAGCTGAGTGTGAGGCAGTGAGTGTGGGACCCCTGAGGCTGTAGTTCTGGGGAGAGCTGAGTGTGAGGCAGTGAGTGTGGGACCCCTGAGGCTGCAGTACTGAGGAGAGCTGAGTGTGAGGCAGTGAGTGTGGGACCCCTGAGACTGTAGTTCTGGGGAGGGCTGAGTGTGAGGCAGTGAGTGTGGGACCCCTGAGGCTGCAGTACTGGGGAGGGCTGAGTGTGGGGGTAGTGAGTGTGGGACCCCTGAGGCTGTAGTTCTGGGGAGGGCTGAGTGTGGGGGTAGTGAGTGTGGGACCCCTGAGGCTGCAGTACTGGGGAGGGCTGAGTGTGAGGCAGTGAGTGTGGGACCCCTGAGACTGTAGTTCTGGGGAGGGCTGAGTGTGAGGCAGTGAGTGTGGGACCCCTGAGGCTGCAGTACTGGGGAGGGCTGAGTGTGGGGGTAGTGAGTGTGGGACCCCTGAGGCTGTAGTTCTGGGGAGGGCTGAGTGTGAGGCAGTGAGTGTGGGACCCCTGAGACTGTAGTTCTGGGGAGGGCTGAGTGTGAGGCAGTGAGTGTGGGACCCCTGAGGCTGCAGTACTGGGGAGGGCTGAGTGTGGGGGTAGTGAGTGTGGGACCCCTGAGGCTGTAGTTCTGGGGAGGGCTGAGTGTGAGGCAGTGAGTGTGGGACCCCTGAGACTGTAGTTCTGGGGAGGGCTGAGTGTGAGGCAGTGAGTGTGGGACCCCTGAGACTGTAGTACTGGGGAGGGCTGAGTGTGAGGCAGTGAGTGTGGGACCCCTGAGGCTGCAGTACTGGGGAGGGCTGAGTGTGAGGCAGTGAGTGTGGGACCCCTGAGGCTGCAGTACTGGGGAGGGCTGAGTGTGGGGGTAGTGAGTGTGGGACCCCTGAGGCTGTAGTACTGGGGAGGGCTGAGTGTGGGGGTAGTGAGTGTGGGACCCCTGAGGCTGCAGTACTGGGGAGGGCTGAGTGTGAGGCAGTGAGTGTGGGACCCCTGAGGCTGTAGTTCTGGGGAGGGCTGAGTGTGGGGGTAGTGAGTGTGGGACCCCTGAGGCTGCAGTACTGGGGAGGGCTGAGTGTGAGGCAGTGAGTGTGGGACCCCTGAGGCTGCAGTACTGGGGAGGTCTGAGTGTGAGGCAGTGAGTGTGGGACCCCTGAGGCTGCAGTACTGGAGAGGTCTGAGTGTGAGGCAGTGAGTGTGGGACCCCTGAGGCTGTAGTTCTGGGGAGGGCTGAGTGTGAGGCAGTGAGTGTGGGACCCCTGAGGCTGTGGTACTGGGGAGGGCTGAGTGTGAGGCAGTGAGTGTGGGACCCCTGAGGCTGTGGTACTGGGGAGGGCTGAGTGTGAGGCAGTGAGTGTGGGACATGCATGAGCATCATCTCCTTAGAAAGGAGGAGGGTGATGTTGCTCTTCCTCACCTTCACGTAGTCGTAGTTGCAGGCTTCGGAGGGCTCCAGGTCAAACTGCCAGAAGTTGAGCTTGACCCGGAATCCCTTGGGCACTGCTATGTCCCATGTGCTGATGTTGTTATTGGGATATGGATTGGGGTAGTTTGGGGATGTAATTTGTCCATAATACTGCCTCTGAGTTGGGGCAGAATGGACCAGAACCAGTCCGTAGAGTCCCAAGAAGAGGATCCGAAACCTGTCAGAGTCCAACAGGGGAGGGAAAGAAGATGGGTTAGAAATTGTTCAGAACCGCAGATATTTAACCTGAGGGAGACGAGGTCAGTTCAAGGGGCAACAGTTACTTTGCTAAAGAGACTGAGCTTGTGAAGAGGAAAGAGAGGGAGAACAGCAGGAAGAGGGGAGGAGAGAGAGTGATGAGCAGGGAGAGGAGGAGAGAGAGTGATGAGCAGGGAGAGGAGGAGAGAGGAAGGAAAGGCATGAGCAGGGAGAGAGGTTACGCTGATAAGTGGATTTCAACCCTTTTTCTGTCTCAGAAGGTGAGCCCTGGCTGTGCGGGTACCAGCTCTCTACCCCCACCACCCTCTCTCACAACTCCTGGCCACGGCTCCCCCCTTGCCCATCCCATCCATCCACCCGGACTCACATTTCTCCCTGTCCACTGCCTCAGCTGCATCTGCACCACCGTCGCCTATCAAGTGAAACTTGGAACAGCGAAATCTGATCATCCCCCATACAAGGAGGAGGAGCCCAACCATGGGGATAGAGAACAGGGAACCCAGAACAACATCTTCCCAAAATAACAGTTCTCAGTCCTCGGCTCTCCCTCTGGCCTGTGCTGCCCTCTCCTGGCCGTCTGCATCTCAGAGACATGCATGCAGCCACCTCTGGGGTCCATAAGAACATGTCTTACCATACTGGCTCAGACATCAAGCCCGGTATCCTGTTTCTAACCCTGGCTTGACCAAGTACGTGGCAGGATCCCAGGGGGTAGATACCTTCCAAGCTGCTTATTCCAAGAATAAGCTCTGGATTTCTGTAACTCCACATTAATAGCAGTTTATGGATTTTTCCTCCTGGAAATGCAACTACACTAATAGCTTTCACCACATCCTCTGGCAATGAATTCCAGAACAAGTGCTCAGCCCAGATACTCTGAGGTAGGGGAGAGAGGCCCTTTCTGCCCCATGCTTTCTAGAGATAAAGGACTCATCTCCAGGCACATATATGAAATTTAATGCTCCAGGTGTGGCTCAATGTAACATTTCCTTTCTAGAAATTCTGATAACATAAAATAATCATTAACACACAAATACAAGACATTGTGCAATAGAGATAAACTATCTACAAAGCTGATACTGGCATCAGGGACAGGAAGAGAGAGCACAGAGATCTCAGGGTCAATAGAGAGAGAGACACACAAACACAATTAACATGAAATAAAAACCTAATTAAATATTGCAAAATTCTGAAAATGAATTTGTAGAAGACGAAAGTCCATCCTCCTCTCGTCACACTTAAGAAAAGAAGGCCCTAGTGAAGTGCCAGGCTTTCATACTCCTCTGCTCTGCCACACGTGACAGCTCCTCTCGCGTCCTCCACGCTCCTCTGCTCTGCCACACGTGACAGCTCCTCTCGTGTCCTCCACGCTCCTCTGCTCTGCCACATGTGGCAGCTCCTCTCGCTTCCTCCACGCTCCTCTGCTCTGCCACACGTGGCAGCTCCTCTCCCGTCCTCCACGCTCCTCCGCTCCACCACAGGTGACAGCTCCTCTCCCGTCCTCCACGCTCCTCCGCTCTGCCACACATGACAGCTCCTCTCTCGTCCTCCACGCTCCTCCGCTCCGCCACATGTGACAGCTCCTCTCGCCTCCTCCACGCTCCTCCACTCCACCATACGTGACAGCTCCTCTCGCCTCCTCCGCGCTCCTCCACTCCACCACACGTGACAGCTCCTCTTGCGTCCTCCACGCTCCTCTTGCCTGCCACACGTGACAGCTCCTCTCGCGTCCTCCTCACTCCTCTGCTCTGCCGTATGTGACAGCTCCTCTCGCATCCTCCACTCGGGGTTCCAACTGTGAGGGTCTCAAGGGCCACACATGAACCTTCAGCTATAGCCGCTGTTTTACAGACAAAGGTCCCCAGGTTTACACAGCAGGTTCACAGATTTCCCAGCTCCCTGTGATCCATGGGAAGCCAATGTGGGCTCTCCAGGACTGAGAGTTATCGGATCCTTTAAGGAAGAATCTGGCTACTAGTAGAGGAGAGGAGTTAAGATGGCAACTTGAGCGCCAGCTCTGCCTCTGCTCCACTGTTTCTTAAATAATTGCCTTTTGCCCTTCTCAATGACTTCTAAATGGAAGGGGAAGCTTTGCTCCCATCCCTTGGAGCCCTTCCCTTTCTTGGGGCAGTTTACCATCGAGCATTTCATGGCTCCCGCATCAGATTCTGTGGCTGTGGGTCGGAGGGAATGGAGGAGAGCTTTCTCTGGCTTTGAACGAGGCATCTTTCAGCTACCTTGATGAGCGACTACCGCCAGCTACTCGGAGCTCAATGGCCGATGCCTTGGCGACGCGTCCCGAAGGGGATAGTTTGGTCGAGGAGAGCGAGGGAGCCGTGACGTTTGGAGGCTCCGCTCGAGTATCTCCGGCAGAAGTCGGAGGTAATTCCGGTGCACTTGGACTTGACATGGGGCTTCCTGGGAGATGGCGTTTCTCCCCGAATCAACAGTCCAATGGGTCTTCTTTTCTCCAGAAAGAAACGGCAGTTGTCACTTTAGACTCCCTATGGGATCTTAGGGTCAATCTTTTCTGGATGTGCATCGAGAGTTGGATTCTGTGGCTAAGAATAATGGCACTCAACTTCAGGAGATGACTGGGAGATAAAAGAGCTGGAAGAAGAAGGTGCACAAGCTTCTATTATTCGGGACTGGAATCTTGAATAGAAGAGTTGAGAATACTGAGAATAGACTGAGACACTTGAATTTACGTGTTTTGAACTTTCCAAGGGTAGTGGGGTAAGTTTCTCCTGTTACTTGCTGATATTTTAGCAGTTTCCTCAGATTCTACGCCCTCCCTTGAGAAGGTACACTTTTTGCCTTCTGGCTCAGCTACTCAACGTCAATCTTTTGATGCAGATTTGACTGCTTTTCTAGAATCCTCAGTCTATCAAGTTTCGGAAAAGGGCAGCATTATGGGTTTCTTTTTTTACCAAATATGATTTGAGTTTGGTCATGAAGAGTTATTTTAAAAATTCTGATGTTTTGTTTATGGGCCAAAAAGGTGAGGATATTTCCAGATCTTTCTAGAGCTACCCAGGAAAGAAGGAAAGGGTTTCTGGCTTTGCACCAGGAAACCCGCTCCATGGGTGCCACCTTTTTTTCTGAGATATCCTTGCAAGTGCATTGTGTTAGATATAATAAAGGATTGTTTTGGGGTTTTCTGTAGCAGAACAGCTAAAATCTTTTATTGATTCTAAAAAATTGTTGATCCCATTCAGATGTCTAATTTGTCATCACGTTAGTAGTTGGAATGTGGGATAGTTCAGTTACGCTATTTCTTTAATTCCTTCCCTCCTGTTTTATTTTCTCTTCCTCCTGATAATACCATTTGTGCTCTGCTGGGTGCATGGTTATTGCCTTCATTTGTTACTGAATGCAGTTTGATTATAACATCAGGTTTACTTTACAAAGTGTATGCTTTGTTATATTTGTTTAAACTTAATAAAATATAAATGTAAAAAAAGGAAGGTTTCTATGCAATGCCCGTTAACAGTGGAGTAGGGAAGGGAATGAAGGGCACTAATCAGATCCCAGACTGATGGGCCTGGCCACTAGCAAGCGAGACTCCTGCATCCTGCACCTGGGATTTAATAACTGCTGCTCAGCTGTAGCCTTCCCGATCTCCAGAACTGATGTTTTAGAGCAGTTTAATTTCTACATATTTCAACCTATGCAGTCCTTTATTTATTCACAAAATCTTAATATTCTGCTCTCAATACCAAACAAAGTGTTTGAGGCGCATTACAACAACGAATACATACAGGTTAAACAAATAAAACTAAACATTAAAACTACAAAATAAAATATCACATAAAAGCTTCACTGAAAAGGTAGGTTTTCAACATCTTCCTGAATTTTTTGTAATCAGGTATCAGGCACAAATCCAATGGAATTTGATTCCACAATCTGGGCGCTATACGAGGGAAAGCCCGTTTCAGTATCTGACACCTGCACACCTGACTGGCACTTGGGAGATTCAGAGCACAAGGATCTAGAAGATGATATATATGAATCACTTCAAATAAACTGGACTCTCACCATGGATTACTGTAGGAACTATAGACAAAAAATCTTAAAGCGCACACGATACTCAATGGGGAGGCAATGTAACTCATGCAAAACAGGAGAAACACGGGCAGAGAGAGGACAACCTGAGATAGCACGAGCAGCAGAGCTCATCAAAATTTGCAAAGCTTCTACATAACATTTGGGTAGCCCTATTTATATAGTGCATTACAATAGACCGAGCATGTTATTTATTTTATTTATTTATTTATAATTTTTATATACCGACATTCTTACATTAAAATGCAAATCATACCGGTTTACATAAAACAGAAAAAGCAGGAAAAAATATTTCCATGGTCAAATACAGAGAACATTTATAATATAATATAATATAACATTTATAAAAAATTGTTAATGTTAAAACAAAAGCTTGCATAACCATCCTAAAATCATCCCGATCTAGAACAAATTTTAGTCTGCATACCTTCCACAGTACACAATTGAGGATGTAAAGAAAATCTTGTATCTAACAGAAAACCAAGCTCATGAACCGTCTGCATTACTGAAATGGTGTCCCCCTCAACCTGACAAGAGATGGCCATCTCCAGCCGAGTAACTGGTAACATCTAAGTCAGTCCTATCCCTTCAATATTCTTATTCACATGTGAAATTGTCTCTTGCATATCATTGCTTACTGAATAAAGCAAGTGCAGATCATCAGCATAGAAATGAAAATGTATATTCATTTGTCCTAGCAATTTACATAACAGCAAGAAAATATTACATAATATGTGGAACTCCACGCTGTGAACACTCAGTACTATCTTCTCCCACGGCAGTCAGACAGAAAGCAAACCATGTACCCCCCAGCCCACAGCCCACCTCGCCCAACATCTGCCAATCTGGATAACAGCAAAGGGAGATCTACCGAGTCGAATGCAGATGAAATATGCAAAATAAATCATCACTACATCATTATTACTATCTAATTCCGGAGAACATGGCCTGCTACGGAAACCAAAACTCCCTAACCAATGCCCCCTCCTTGTTATCCAGACGAAACGAAAAAATACAATGGCAAGTCATCGACATTCAGGGCCATCCTGAGGCAAACAGGGGCAAGCACTCCGGGCCCGCTCTAGCAGGGTAGCCACATCCCCACCACTATAAATCCAGTGCTCCAGGGCCCGGCACCTGCTGCTACACATCAGGTGATTCACATGAATCAAACATGCCAGAGGCTGCAGGTAAGAACACTGAATTCTGGGTAGGGGTAGGTATGTGAGAGCACTGAATCGGGTCCCCTCCCTACCCCTTGCCCCCCTAAACTAAGCAGGCAAACTTTGCCTATGCCCTGGGGCAGACAGCAGAGCGACCCAGTGAGGTCCACCGGCCAGCGCCTCCGAGAGTGAGGAGCTCATCCACAATCTACAGAAAGCCCAGGGCTGGGGCGAGGGGGAGCCGAAAACTCAAAGCAAAGGTTCTGGAGGATGGAAAGTGCTCCTCGATGCCAGCAGAGGTCCCCTGAGACCCAGAGATTGTCAGTGGGCACCAGGAGGAGGCCCCCTCCTGGGTGAATGCAGCCACCTTCAGCTCCGTGCAGGGCTTTGCACCACGCAGGAGACCCGGGGCTCCGGGTGACCGGCTCCAGGCCGTGACCCAATATTCAGACGCGTTTTCTCGTGGGGGTCGCCTGCTTTTCTGCAGGAGGACTTTGCATAATCCTCATGTGAGCAGCAGAACGAGCAGTGCATGTGGAAACGGAAATAAAATGCACACAAACCCCAGATCTAAACACCCGGCGCAGAGGAATCCAAACATGTGCGAGCTGAACTGCGTGAAGGCAAATTTCAGCCAAGCAATTTTACCCCCGTTAATGCCAATACTGTTTGGGTACTTGCCAGATACTTCTAGCCTGGATTGGCCACTGCTGGAAACAGGAAGCTGGGCTTGATGGACCCCAGTATGGCAATTTCTTATGTTCTTAATTCCTCTGAAAACTGTTCTTAAATTTACTTTCCTTGAGCTCTCAGTCCCTGTGCTGGGGGTATAGAGAGGGGCTTCAGGCTCCAGCACTGTCACTCCCTCCCTGTCCCTGTGCCGGGGGTATAGAGAGGGGCTTCAGTCTCCAGCACTGTCACTCCCTCCCTCTCCCTGTGCTAGGGGTATAGAGAGGGGCTTCAGTCTCCAGCACTGTCACTCCCTCCCTGTCCCTGTGCCGGGGGTATAGAGAGGGGCTTCAGTCCCCAGCACTGTCGCTCCCTCCCTGTCCCTGTGCCGGGGGTATAGAGAGGGGCTTCAGTCTCCAGCACTGTCACTCCCTCCCTGTCCCTGTGCTGGGGGTATAGAGAGGGGCTTCAGTCTCCAGCACTGTCACTCCCTCCCTGTCCCTGTGCCGGGGGTATAGAGAGGGGCTTCAGTCCCCAGCACTGTCACTCCCTCCCAGTCCCTGTGCCGGGGGTATAGAGAGGGGCTTCAGTCCCCGGCACTGTCACTCCCTCCCTGTCCCTGTGCTGGGGGTATAGAGAGGGGCGTCAGGCTCCAGCACTGTCACTCCCTCCCTGTCCCTGTGCTGGGGGTATAGAGAGGGGCTTCAGTCCCCGGCACTGTCACTCCCTCCCAGTCCCTGTGCTGGGGGTATAGAGAGGGGCTTCAGTCCCCGGCACTGTCACTCCCTCCCCCGTCCCTGTGCCGGGGGTATAGAGAGGGGCTTCAGTCCCCGGCACTGTCACTCCCTCCCTGTCACTGTGCCGGGGGTATAGAGAGGGGCTTCAGTCCCCGGCACTGTCACTCCCTCCCCGTCCCTGTGCCGGGGGTATAGAGAGGGGCTTCAGTCTCCGGCACTGTCACTCCCTCCCCGTCCCTGTGCCGGGGGTATAGAGAGGGGCTTCAGTCCCCGGCACTGTCACTCCCTCCCCGTCCCTGTGCCGGGGGTATAGAGAGGGGCTTCAGTCTCCGGCACTGTCACTCCCTCCCCGTCCCTGTGCCGGGGGTATAGAGAGGGGCTTCAGTCTCCGGCACTGTCACTCCCTCCCCGTCCCTGTGCCGGGGGTATAGAGAGGGGCTTCAGTCTCCGGCACTGTCACTCCCTCCCCGTCCCTGTGCCGGGGGTATAGAGAGGGGCTTCAGTCTCCGGCACTGTCACTCCCTCCCCGTCCCTGTGCCGGGGGTATAGAGAGGGGCTTCAGTCTCCGGCACTGTCACTCCCTCCCCGTCCCTGTGCCGGGGGTATAGAGAGGGGCTTCAGTCCCCGGCACTGTCACTCCCTCCCCGTCCCTGTGCCGGGGGTATAGAGAGGGGCTTCAGTCCCCGGCACTGTCCCTCCCTCCCCGTCCCTGTGCCGGGGGTATAGAGAGGGGCTTCAGTCCCCGGCACTGTCACTCCCTCCCCGTCCCTGTGCCGGGGGTATAGAGAGGGGCTTCAGTCCCCGGCACTGTCACTCCCTCCCCGTCCCTGTGCCGGGGGTATAGAGAGGGGCTTCAGTCCCCGGCACTGTCACTCCCTCCCCGTCCCTGTGCCGGGGGTATAGAGAGGGGCTTCAGTCCCCGGCACTGTCACTCCCTCCCCGTCCCTGTGCCGGGGGTATAGAGAGGGGCTTCAGTCCCCGGCACTGTCACTCCCTCCCCGTCCCTGTGCCGGGGGTATAGAGAGGGGCTTCAGTCCCCGGCACTGTCACTCCCTCCCCGTCCCTGTGCCGGGGGTATAGAGAGGGGCTTCAGTCCCCGGCACTGTCACTCCCTCCCCGTCCCTGTGCCGGGGGTATAGAGAGGGGCTTCAGTCCCCGGCACTGTCACTCCCTCCCCGTCCCTGTGCCGGGGGTATAGAGAGGGGCTTCAGTCCCCGGCACTGTCACTCCCTCCCCGTCCCTGTGCCGGGGGTATAGAGAGGGGCTTCAGTCCCCGGCACTGTCACTCCCTCCCCGTCCCTGTGCCGGGGGTATAGAGAGGGGCTTCAGTCTCCGGCACTGTCACTCCCTCCCCGTCCCTGTGCCGGGGGTATAGAGAGGGGCTTCAGTCTCCGGCACTGTCACTCCCTCCCCGTCCCTGTGCCGGGGGTATAGAGAGGGGCTTCAGTCCCCGGCACTGTCACTCCCTCCCCGTCCCTGTGCCGGGGGTATAGAGAGGGGCTTCAGTCTCCGGCACTGTCACTCCCTCCCCGTCCCTGTGCCGGGGGTATAGAGAGGGGCTTCAGTCTCCGGCACTGTCACTCCCTCCCCGTCCCTGTGCCGGGGGTATAGAGAGGGGCTTCAGTCCCCGGCACTGTCACTCCCTCCCCGTCCCTGTGCCGGGGGTATAGAGAGGGGCTTCAGTCCCCGGCACTGTCACTCCCTCCCCGTCCCTGTGCCGGGGGTATAGAGAGGGGCTTCAGTCCCCGGCACTGTCACTCCCTCCCCGTCCCTGTGCCGGGGGTATAGAGAGGGGCTTCAGTCCCCGGCACTGTCACTCCCTCCCCGTCCCTGTGCCGGGGGTATAGAGAGGGGCTTCAGTCCCCGGCACTGTCACTCCCTCCCCGTCCCTGTGCCGGGGGTATAGAGAGGGGCTTCAGTCCCCGGCACTGTCACTCCCTCCCCGTCCCTGTGCCGGGGGTATAGAGAGGGGCTTCAGTCCCCGGCACTGTCACTCCCTCCCCGTCCCTGTGCCGGGGGTATAGAGAGGGGCTTCAGTCCCCGGCACTGTCACTCCCTCCCCGTCCCTGTGCCGGGGGTATAGAGAGGGGCTTCAGTCCCCGGCACTGTCACTCCCTCCCCGTCCCTGTGCCGGGGGTATAGAGAGGGGCTTCAGTCCCCGGCACTGTCACTCCCTCCCTGTCCCTGTGCCGGGGGTATAGAGAGGGGCTTCAGTCCCCGGCACTGTCACTCCCTCCCCGTCCCTGTGCCGGGGGTATAGAGAGGGGCTTCAGTCCCCAGCACTGCCAGGCCCTCCCCTGTCTCTGGCTGGGGGTATAGAGAGGGGCTTCAGTCCCCAGCACTGCCAGGCCCTCCCCTGTCTCTGGCTGGGAGTGTCTCCGCCTGGGTGGGAGTGTTACTTTCTGCTGCTCACTCATGCAGGTGTAGGTGGAAATGTTTTGTCAGACTCTATGTTTGTCAGACGGGTGGGTGAGAGGGCTGTGTGCGGAGATCCTGACGCACCGGGGAACACTCTGTCCCTGCAGAGAGAATGGGAAGGGCTCCGTGTGCCCGAAATCAGCACCGTGTCCATGGGAGATGCTGCCGGGCCTGTCCTTCAGGTAAGCTTCATAGTAAAGGCAGCTGGCGCAGGGTAGTGCAGAGGCAGAGAGGGAAAGGAAGAAGAGACTCAGAGCTCTCAGATGTGGCATGGATGAGGGAGGCATGGTGTCGGGATTCCCCTGCAGCCCTGCTGGGTCGGTGCTGGTTCTGGTGTTAGTTATGAGAGGAGGGAGGCGCTGGATTAAATAGTGTGGGGGAGGTGTACAGGAAAGCAAGGAAAAGCATAAGGCGAGAGAGCCTACAGGAATAATTGGCAGACAGGATGGGCTGATGGGTCGTTTTCTGCCCTCAGCCCGCGGCAGAGTGCGAGACTTAGCCAGGAGCTGAAATCTGGGCACTAGACCAAGGCCAGCCAGGGTTTGGCTAGTGATGAACACCACTCTGGCTACCATTATCCTGCGTTGTGGGGGGGGGGGGGGGGATTTTCACTCCAGCACTGGTGAGATTCCCTGAATATCTGAGAGCTGGCCTGAGTTACGCGTCCGTGGTCACACATGTATGTGTCTGTGCAAGGCAGAATTCCCCCTGTGACGTGGGGACCCCCCCTGCATGTCTCATTTCAGGAACGTACAAGCTGAGGGACTGCACGGAGTCTGCAGAGACAGAGTGTAAAAGCTGCGAAGAGGGGACGTACACACAGCATGAGAACTACCTGCCTAAGTGCCAGACCTGCTCCTACTGCAGAGGTCAGCGGCCTCCATACCCAATCCCCACCCTCCCTCCTGCCTCCCAATTCCCATCCGGCACCCGGAGAGAGACAGCTCCCATCATACACAATCCCCACTCCCAGAGACACCCCAGAACCTCCCCTCCCCCCTAATCTGAGAGGGAGACCTCAGGGCTGACCCTCCTGTTTCCAACTACTCACTAGTGTTCACCTTCTCACTACTCACTAGTGTTCACCCTCTCACTACTCACTAGTGTTCACCTTCACACCCCAGAACCTCCCCTCCCCCCTAATCTGAGAGGGAGACCTCAGGGCTGACCCTCCCGTTTCCAACTACTCACTAGTGTTCACCTTCTCACTACTCACTAGTGTTCACCCTCTCACTACTCACTAGTGTTCAACTTCTCACTACTCACTAGTGTTCACCCTCTCACTACTCACTAGTGTTCACCTTCTCATAACGCTTCTGAGAGAAAAAGCCTGAGGCACTGAGTGTGTCGGTGCTGCAGGCCGGGTGGGTCGGTGCCTTGCTGGGCTGAGCCTGAGGTGCTGCAGGCCGGGTGGGTCGGTGCCTTGCTGGGCTGAGCCCCCGAGGTGCTGCAGGCCGGGTGGGGCTGAGCCCCCGAGGTGCTGCAGGCCGGGTGGGTCTGAGCCCCCGAGGTGCTGCAGGCCGGGTGGGTCGGTGCCTTGCTGGGCTGAGCCCCCGAGGTGCTGCAGGCCGGGTGGGTCGGTGCCTTGCTGGGCTGAGCCCCCGAGGTGCTGCAGGCCGGGTGGGTCGGTGACTTGCTGGGCTGAGCCCCCGAGGTGCTGCAGGCCGGGTGGGTCGGTGACTTGCTGGGCTGAGCCCCCGAGGTGCTGCAGGCCGGGTGGGGCTGAGCCCCCGAGGTGCTGCAGGCCGGGTGGGTCGATGCCTTGCTGGGCTGAGCCTGAGGTGCTGCAGGCCGGGTGGGTCGGTGCCTTGCTGGGCTGAGCCCCCGAGGTGCTGCAGGCCGGGTGGGTCGGTGACTTGCTGGGCTGAGCCTGAGGTGCTGCAGGCCGGGTGGGTCGGTGACTTGCTGGGCTGAGCCCCCGAGGTGCTGCAGGCCGGGTGGGTCGGTGACTTGCTGGGCTGAGCCCCCGAGGTGCTGCAGGCCGGGTGGGTCGGTGACTTGCTGGGCTGAGCCTGAGGTGCTGCAGGCCGGGTGGGTCGGTGACTTGCTGGGCTGAGCCCCCGAGGTGCTGCAGGCCGGGTGGGTCGGTGACTTGCTGGGCTGAGCCCCCGAGGTGCTGCAGGCCGGGTGGGTCGGTGACTTGCTGGGCTGAGCCCCCGAGGTGCTGCAGGCCGGGTGTGAGTAATGGTGCAGTGAGGAGGTGGCAGACATTGCAATCTGCAGGTTCCATGGAAACGATTTTATGTTTCATAGGGGTGAACCTCAATGAGGCCTCTCACTGCAATCAGACCCATGATGCTCAGTGTCAGTGCTCCAGTGGCTACTACTGTCCCTCCAGAAACAGGGGCAGGGGCACCTGTGAATACTGCACCCGCGTGTCCGCGTGTCCTCTTGGCTCGGGGGTTCTGAAGACAGGTGAGTGACGTCTGCAGGTATTACTGCACTACAGGACAACTAACGGATTTTGGGGGCAGGAGTGAGGAGCATTGGTAGATTGGGTGGGGGGGTCTCATTATAGGAACAGCAGGAGGGGGGTATTGTGGGTTATACTGGCAGAGCTGAATGATCATTTTTCCATTTTTTCTAGCGACTCCCTGGGCTGACACTGTGTGCCAAATCTGCCAAAATGGGACATTCTCCAATGTCACTGATGCCTTCTCCCCCTGCCAGAATTACACACAGTTAGTATAAATTATTGTTTTCTTCAGTACAATAACCATACAGGACATAGTATTGTACCAACACAAAAACTTTACAAAACCATAGCACTGCATCAACATTGAAACCTTTCAGGACAGAGCACAGCACAAATACAGTAAGTTTACAGGGAATAGCACTGCTCAGACACTGGGGATACCTAATAAAGTGTGTCCAGCCCAGTGCACTAGTGCCCATTTTGAGTGCACGTTTTACAGCATTGGCCCCTGAAAATGTATGTTCTGCAGTGCTTCTGCACTGTGCTTCTGCACTGAAACTTTACAGAACAGAGCACTGCTCAGACACAGAAAGTTTGTAAGACAGAGCACTGCTGCAATGCAGAAAGTTTACAGGATAAAGCATTGCTGCAATGCAGAAAGTTTACAGGACAGAACACTGCTGCAGTTCAGAAAGTTTACAGGATACAACAGCACTGCATCAGCACTGGAACTTTATAGGACAGAACACTGCTTCAGTACAGAAATTTTGAAGGACAGAGCACTGCTGCAGTGCAGAAAGTTTGTAGGTTGCAGCACTGCATCAACACTGAAACCTAACTGGACAGAACACTGCTCAGACACAGAACATTTGCAGTGCAGAACCTGTCCAGGACTTGACACTGCATCACAGGACATCAGTGCCAGAAACCATACAGGGTGCCTACTTTTATGATCCCAGGACAGAAAGTGGATTCTGAGAGCACTGTGAGTGATTCTAATTTTTCCCCTTTTAATTTGAATCACTCTGTAGATAACTTTGGCAACACCTGTAAAATTGTTCTGCCAGTAAAATGTTATGAATCTAATTATTCCCCCAGATGTTCTGAACGTGGGCTGGCGTTGAAGCTTTCTGGAACAAACAGCAGAGACAGTGCGTGCATCACAGACCCAGCAGCCCCTCGTAAGAGCTGTCTCTCACCCCCATCTCCTTCCTCTTCATGCCTCTCACCTTTTTCTCTGCCTTCCTCCTAACTCCTAGCATATTCACTATATGCATGCAGCCAAAATATGTTCATTGTGTTTTGATTTAAAAACACACTAAAATAAAAAGAAAGAAAAGACATGAATGCACATCCCTGGATCTGCTGCCAGGGGCAGACGTAGCCTGTGCTCTGTGTAATGTCCGCTCTTTTTCTGTCTGTCTCAAGCAGCTCCTTTCTGGTATCTCTCGCTGATCATGACTCTGCCTCTCCTGATCATCATTGTTACCCTCATCACCCTGCTCTGGAGACGTCCCTGCAGGAAGCGTGAGTACTACTCCTCACTCTCACGTGCCAGACTTAACCTGTCCACAAGAGGTCGACAGTGTCTGAGTGCTGAGATTAGAACTCATATACAGGGGCTGAGGCACAGGGAGATAAAGTGACTCCCCCGAGGTCACACACAGAGAGTCAGTGACAGAGCCGGGGATTAGAGCTGAGGCACAGGGAGATAAAGTGACTCCCCTGAGGTCACACACAGAGAGTCAGTGATAGAGCCGGGGATTAGAGCTGAGGCACAGGGAGATAAAGTGACTCCCCTGAGGTCACACACAGAGAGTCAGTGACAGAGCCGGGGATTAGAGCTGAGGCACAGGGAGATAAAGTGACTCCCCCGAGGTGACACAGAGAGAGTCAGTGACAGAGCCGGGGATTAGAGCTGAGGCACAGGGTGATAAAGTGACTCCCCTGAGGTCACACACAGAGAGTCAGTGACAGAGCCGGGGATTAGAGCTGAGGCACAGGGAGATAAAGTGACTCCCCTGTGGTCACACATAGAGAATCTGTGACAGAGCCGGGGATTAATAGCTCAGCTCTGAAAGGAGCATGCCTGACCTTTTCTTTGTCTCCTCTCTTGTTCAGGCTCTACACTGAGACTGGAGACCCTGAGGACATTAAACGCGGTGAGTCTGAGCCACCCCTCACTCACAGGACCCTCTCATATCACATAAGAGTGCATGAGAAAGATTCATAGCCCCTGCTGCAGGATGTTTGCCCTGAAACCCTTCTACCCTTTGGGGTCTGTGACGCACAGCTCTTTCCATACATCTGATCTCTCTCCTCTCTAGGTTCAGCAGCCTTCTCCCCCTCCCCACCTATGCACATTTCCCCTCTGTGCAGGCCTGGCCTTCCTGTCTGTGGTTACTACCAGAAGTGGCAGGGCGGAGCAGAGAGCGTGTGAGAGAGAACGTGAGGGCTGCAGCCCAGACAAGATGCATGAGATTTATTTGCATGCATTGCTTCTACTATATGCAAATACATTTCGTGCATATCCATTGTGAAAAGCCTGAAAAACCCCACGGCGTTGAAGCCCTGAAGGATCAAGTTTGCCCTACACTATGCAACAGATGCATAGTGTACTATGCAGATCTTGTTAACTGGCTATAAAAGATGCTGCAAGAAAAAGCTCTAAGGACCCTACAAGCAACAAATAAACCTCTGCGAGCATCATTATTCCAATTCTGGGGTCTATACAGAAAGGGACAAAACCTCCTCAGAAACCCTGCACCTCCAGTTCTGTAAAGGATCCCCCATGTCCTCAGCAACAGATGCAGATCAGGACCAGGACATTTCCCCTTACTACTCACCCTGCAAACAAGATTATTCATATTCTGGGGTCACCTCCCTAACAGCCACACACACTCCTTCCATTACCATCCCTCTGTGACAACACAAACCCTGCAAAACACACACTCAGCACCTATAGAGCAAACCTGCCTCACCACAACAGCACTGCCAGGACTCTCATAGCAACTCCCCTACCTATGAAAAGGCAGCACTGCACATATCACACAGATCCTAAAACCCCAATACACCTCCTAATGAGCAACGAGAACAAGCAACAGATCCCTACACAGAACACTAGCAGAACACCACACACGCAAAACACAGATAGACCCTCACCAAATACAGAATATGGGGCTATAAATTAGAAATAAAAACTGAACTGGAAACCCCAAGAAGTCACAGACTCTGCATGCAGTACAGCACTGGAGAACCAGAAGCAGCCATGCATTCCCCCTGCACTGTGCAAAATGCAAAAAGAGAAGAGACGCACATTTCCCAAAGCTGAGAGAGAAAATTACAGACTTCCCACAAAAGAAGGAGCAGGAAAACCTGCGTCTAATCCTGGGGGAAAGAGGAGAAACAGCAGCGAGAGCAGCAGAGTCTGTGGGATCCTGCCCCCGGGCCAGAACCAGGATCTGAGCAGAGACAATCCGGACCGGCACCAGAACCAGGATCTGAGCAGAGACAATCCGGACCGGCACCAGAATCCGGGATCTGAGCAGAGACAATCCGGACCAGCACCAGAATCCGGGATCTGAGCAGAGACAATACAGAATGACACCAGAACCTGGGATCTGAGCAGAGACAATCCGGACCAGCACCAGAACCCAGGAAGTGCCTGTGGGATTTCTCTCCTGCACTTTGTATTCCTGTCCCTTTCAGCACTTCGTGTCACTTTGGTGACAGAGGCACAGATTGTCAGCCAGGGATCGTTCTTCATTAGAAACTGTAGTAACAGGAAAGAGAAGAGTCAGGGCTCACACACATATATGTTTTGATTTCCTTAAACCTGATGCTGTGCTGTGGGCCTGACACAGATTCATTTTCTGTTTCCAGCAGCAGCCAGATAAATGCATCCCAGCAAGAGAAGGAAGGACGAGAAGAGAGATGGAGCCAGCAGGTCTCGCTGCAGGGTGCAGGTCGCCAGGATCACTGCTCACGCAGAGGCGTTGGGAGAAGCTGTGTCTGCAAGGAACATGCCTGGTCCTAGTTGGAGAGGGCCAGAGAAAACTAATATCCAATACTTATTCTGGCCCCCTTCTGCAACTCCCAGCAGGACCCAGCCCCTGCCTGGAGAAACGTAAGTGTAGAGGTGACAGTCTGCAGGATCCCATCCTTCTGCAGAGAGACTTGTGCAGAATGGCTGGGACGTGGTGTAAAGTCGCTAGATCACATTCCCTTTTCAGAAAGCCCTGGAGACCTGGCGAGGATGCCATCCCTGAATGAGCACGGCAGAGCCTCAGAAGCAAGCACAGACAGAGAGCGTATCCTGCTCAGTAAGATTGTCCCTGCTACCCCTCTGTCAGGCTGAGAGCCCCTGGGAATGGTTTAGTAACAGGGAAGGTGATAATATAGACTGCCCCTGTACTTCACTACAAATCAACAGCTCACTTCAAGGCTGCAACCACTCCCGGTGAGAGTAAAGCTTAAATCTAGTCCAGGTCAGCTTTCACAGGACAGATAGAGCAAACGCTTACAGAGTAGCTTCACGTCAGCAAAGATCAGGAGCTGCCAGCTCTTCCAAGCCATCTAAATACCAAGAACACTGCTTGAATCCCCTGAGGACCAATCCAGGCTATAAACAATCTGGGCCTGATTAAGAACATAGAAGTTGCCATACTGGGTCAGACCGAGGGTCCATTAAGCCCAGTAACCTGCTTCCAACAGTGGCCAATCCAGGCCATAAGAACCTGGCAAGTACCCAAAAACTAAGTCTATTCCATGTAACCATTGCTAATGGCAGTGGCTATTCTCTAAGTGAACTTAATAGCAGGTAATGGACTTCTCCTCCAAGAACCTATCCAATCCTTTTTTAAACACAGCTACACTAACTGCACTAACCACATCCTCTGGCAACAAATTCCAGAGCTTTATTGTGCGTTGAGTAAAAAAAAATTCTCTGATTAGTTTTAAATGTGCCCCATGCTAACTTCATGGAGTGCCCCCTAGTCTTTCTATTATCCGAAAGAGTAAATAACCGATTCACATCTACCCGTTCTAGACCTCTCATGATTTTAAACACCTCTATCATATCCCCCCTCAGTCGTCTCTTCTCCAAGCTGAAAAGTCCTAACCTCTTCATCCTTTCCTCATAGGGGAGCTGTTCCATCCCCTTTATCATTTTGGTCGCCCTTCTCTGTACCTTCTTCATCGCAATTATATCTTTTTTGAGATGCGGCGACCAGAATTGTACACAGTATTCAAGGTGCGGTCTCACCATGGAGCGATACAGAGGCATTATGACATTTTCCGTTTTATTCACCATTCCTTTTCTAATAATTCCTAACATTCTGTTTGCTTTTTTGACTGCTGCAGCACACTGAGCCGACGATTTCAATGTGTTATCCACTATGACACCTAGATCTCTTTCCTGGGTGGTAGCTCCTAATATGGAACCCAACATTGTGTAACTACAGCAAGGGTTATTTTTCCCTATATGCATCACCTTGCACTTATCCACATTAAAGTTGGGCATCCAAATGGCAGATGAATCTTCCAGTCTCACAAGGTCCTTTTTAACTACTCTGAATAATTTTGTAACTGCAAATTTCATCACCTTTCTCGTCGTATCCCTTTCCAGATCATTATAAATATATTTAAAAATACAATTCCTTTTCAGGACTGTTTTGTGGCTCTACACGCAACACACCTGTTCCAAACCCAGTATACACCAGTTCAACGCCAGCTATAACACCCTCTGTATCTCAGGTTCTGTAATCCTGACCCATATTTAAATCCCACTTTGGCTACATCTCTCAGGGTGTATGACTTTCAGCATGGAGTCACTCAGAGCTGTGACACCTGCATTTCCAGCTCCCAATCCCACTACTGACACCATCTCTCACTGTGTGACTTTCAGCATGGAGTCACTCAGAGCTGTGACACCTGCATATCCAGCTCCCAATCCCCCTTCTGACACTGTCTCTCACTGTATGACTTTCAGCATGGAGTCACTCAGAGCTGTGACACCTGCATGTCCAGCTCCCAGTCCCACTTCTGACCCCATCTCTCAGGGTGTATGACTTTCAGCCTGAAGTCACTCAGAGCTGTGACACCTGCATATCCAGCTCCCAATCCCCCTTCTGACACCATCTCTCACTGTGTGACCTACAGCCTGAAGTCACTCAGAGCTGTGACACCTGCATATCCAGCTCCCAATCCCCCTTCTGACACTGTCTCTCACTGTGTGACCTACAGCCTGAAGTCACTCAGAGCTGTGACACCTGCATATCCAGCTCCCAATCCCCCTTCTGACACCGTCTCTCACTGTGTGACCTACAGCCTGAAGTCACTCAGAGCTGTGACACCTGCATATCCAGCTCCCAATCCCCCTTCTGACACCGTCTCTCACTGTGTGACCTACAGCCTGAAGTCACTCAGAGCTGTGACACCTGCATTTCCAGCTCCCAATCCCCCTTCTGACACCGTCTCTCACTGTGTGACCTACAGCCTGAAGTCACTCAGAGCTGTGACACCTGCATATCCAGCTCCCAGTCCCCCTTCTGACACCGTCTCTCACTGTGTGACCTACAGCCTGAAGTCACTCAGAGCTGTGACACCTGCATATCCAGCTCCCAATCCCCCTTCTGACACCGTCTCTCACTGTGTGACCTTCAGCATGGAGTCACTCAGAGCTGTGACACCTGCATATCCAGCTCCCAATCCCCCTTCTGACACCGTCTCTCACTGTGTGACCTTCAGCCTGAAGTCACTCAGAGCTGTGACACCTGCATATCCAGCTCCCAATCCCCCTTCTGACACCGTCTCTCACTGTGTGACCTTCAGCATGGAGTCACTCAGAGCTGTGACACCTGCATATCCAGCTCCCAGTCCCCCTTCTGACACCGTCTCTCACTGTGTGACCTACAGCCTGATGTCACTCAGAGCTGTGACACCTGCATATCCAGCTCCCAATCCCCCTTCTGACACCGTCTCTCACTGTGTGACCTTCAGCCTGAAGTCACTCAGAGCTGTGACACCTGCATATCCAGCTCCCAATCTCCCTTCTGACACCGTCTCTCACTGTGTGACCTACAGCCTGAAGTCACTCAGAGCTGTGACACCTGCATATCCAGCTCCCAATCCCCCTTCTGACACCGTCTCTCACTGTGTGACCTTCAGCCTGAAGTCACTCAGAGCTGTGACACCTGCATATCCAGCTCCCAATCCCCCTTCTGACACCGTCTCTCACTGTGTGACCTACAGCCTGAAGTCACTCAGAGCTGTGACACCTGCATATCCAGCTCCCAATCCCTCTTCTGACACCGTCTCTCACTGTGTGACCTACAGCCTGAAGTCACTCAGAGCTGTGACACCTGCATATCCAGCTCCCAATCCCTCTTCTGACACCGTCTCTCACTGTGTGACCTACAGCCTGAAGTCACTCAGAGCTGTGACACCTGCATATCCAGCTCCCAATCTCCCTTCTGACACCGTCTCTCACTGTGTGACCTACAGCCTGAAGTCACTCAGAGCTGTGACACCTGCATATCCAGCTCCCAATCCCCCTTCTGACACCATCTCTCACTGTGTGACCTTCAGCATGGAGTCACTCAGAGCTGTGACACCTGCATTTCCAGCTCCCAATCCCCCTTCTGACACCGTCTCTCACTGTGTGACCTACAGGCTGACACCGTCTCTCATTTCCAGCTCCCAATCCCCCTTCTGACACCGTCTCTCACTGTGTGACCTTCAGCTTGGAGTTACTTGGAGTGTTTCACCATCTCTCCTTGACTGATCTCTACAAGGTCTTCCTTTCCTTTCAGGCTCTGCAGAAGATGAAGCTGCCTCTCTTCCTCCTCCTCCTCCTCTATCTAAAAAGGCCAAGTATCTGCTGTGTACAGAACAGGTTCATGCTTTCTGTCATTCTGAGACTGCAGGGGGACCAGGAAACTACAGTCCGGAGACCAGAAAAGGGGACGATGCCTGTGTGCAGCTGGAACTTGGTATGTGAGCTTTCTCCAGCTCCGGTGCTCCTATCCCTGAAAAAGGGCATTTACCTGCCCCCCAGAATCGCTCTCCTGACCTCTCCCACCCAATCCCGTTACACTGCATGAATACTTTATCTGCACAGAGGTGAACATGTAGGAAACGGCAGCCCTGGTCAGTCCCGTGAGAAAATCATTTCACTTGTATTTTGTGCTCATTGCAGATTGTAAATCAATCAGTAAATCTCATGAAAAGGCAGCACCCGTATGATCTTTGGATTGTGAGACACAGAGTGATCAGCGCACAAACATTGCAAATTATAAGGAGGACATTCAAAGATTTTCTCTTGTTTGGCCACCTAAAACCACATTTTGAAAATTGCCGCCACCCCTAACGCTTCTCCCTGCATTAAAAGAGGGGCAGAGTCGAGTCAGGGGCGTGAAAGCCTGCGAGGAACTTTCGTTTTGAAAGTCTCTTTGACATTGAGCGAACACCCGTGGGACTACGAGCTCCACGCGAGAGGGAGAGAGGGAGGGAGAAAAAAGGAGGGAGGGGGAGAGAGAGAGGGAGGGAGACATAGGGAGAGAGAAAAAGAGAGAGGGAGGGTGAGAGAGGGAGGGAGACAGAGGGAGAAGGAGACATAGGGAGAGAGAAAAAGGGAGAGGGAGGGTGAGAGAGGGAGGGAGACAGAGGGAGAGGGAGACAGAGGGAGAGGGAGAGAGAAAAGGGAGAGGGAGGGTGAGAAGGGAGGGAGAAAAAAGGAGGGAGGGGGAGAGAGAGAGGGGGGAGACATAGGGAGAGGGAGACAGAGGGAGAGAGAAAAAGGGAGAGGGAGGGGAGAGAGGGAGGGAGACAGAGGGAGAGAGAAAAAGGGAGGGGAGGGTGAGAGAGGGAGGGAGACAGAGGGAGAGAGAAAAAGGGAGAGGGAGAGACAGAGGGAGGGAGGGTGAGAGAGGGAGGGAGACAGAGGGAGAGGGAGACATAGGGAGAGAGAAAATGGGAGAGGGAGGGTGAGAGAGGGAGACGAGGAGAGGGAGACAGAGGGAGAGAGAAAAAGGGGGAGGGTGAGAGAGGGAGGGAGAAAAAAGGAGGGAGGGGGCGGAGGAGAGAGAGAGGGAGGGAGACATAGGGAGAGAGAAAAAGAGAGAGGGAGGGTGAGAGAGGGAGGGAGAGGGAGAAAGAAAAAAGGAGAGGGAGAGAGGAAGGGGGAGAGAAAGGGAGGGAGACCGAGGGAGAAAGAAAAAAGGAGGGCAAGGGAGGGGGAGGGAGAGAGGGGGAGAGGGGGAGAGAGAGTCCTCCAGGCAATGAAAATGCTCC